>NW_024870874.1:6122500-6130000 GCF_019054845.1 Dipodomys spectabilis | reverse complement strand
GAAAAACCGTCAAACAGAAAATCTCAAGAAATAAATTGAAAAAAGCTGACAAGATGGTCTCTAATTTTTCAGAACATAAATAGCTAGAAATTGAAGTTAGTCCAGAAAAAAGTGGTTAATTTTTAATATACATGCAAAAGAATCTTCTACTTTACTATTGCTCTCTCTGCCCTTTTTAATTCTCCTTCAGTTTCAAGAAGTTGTGAGGTTATTATAAAAAATATTGTACCTTTTAATTTAGTGACTCTTTTCCTTGATTGAATATTACTTTTGTGGTACAACTATTTTTACTATGTCTGAGTTTTGATAACTTGGTTCTTTAAAATACCATATAAGTTTGATAAGAAATTGAAGCTACACCATAAAATTAGCATAATATGAGTTTGATTGTACAGATATCTTGTATATATTACATATAAAATTGGTAGTGTTACAGTTAGCTATTAATGTTTTCATCATTGAAGAATTGATGATGACTGCAGTGTTGTGTTTCTCCCTCTCTTTCTCTCTGTCTGTCTATATCTCTCTCTCTCCAGTGCAAACCATATTTGCAATCTTCTGAGCTTTATTCATCAATGTTCTCTTATCTTTGACCACGCTTCCTTCTATAAGGAAAATACCATAATTTGCAGAAAGATTTGAGTTACGATTTAATTGGAATCTCAAAATCTTCACTTAAAATGAAATATTTATAGCTAAACATGTGGTTCAAGAGGTAAAATACCTGCTTAGCTAGCATATGGCCTTGAGTTCAAACCTTAGTACTACCAATAAAAATAAATAGGTATTTAGGCTGGGAAGGTGGCTCAGTGGTAGGGCGCTTGTCTTGCATACATGAGGCCCTGGGTTCAGTTCCTCAGCACCACATAAGCAGAAAAAAAAAGCCAGAAGTGGCACTGTGGCTCAAGTGCTAGAGCATTAGCCTTGAGCTGAAGAGCTGAGGGACAGCATTCAGGCCCATGACCGGACCCTAAATAAATAAATAAATAAATGTTTGTTAATGGCCACAGGGTTGAACTTTAAAGGAGACTGGACCCAAATAAAAATCCTAAAAGTACACTGAAAGTCAGCATCTGAAGAAACTAAGTGAAAACACAAAATTTTCAGATTAAGGGTATGATTCCAAATAAGCAAATAAAGCTAAGATTTGTGAAGAAAGTAGAGAGTGAATTCAACCAGGTCATGTGATGATCTCTAATAGCTACTGTCAAGACATAGATACCAGTATCTACATGCCCAGGCATGGGTCAGATGGAGACTTAGATGTCATCATTAGCCCCATCTAAACCAGTGGAACCAAAAGTGAAGATATTACTCTAAGAAAAAATCTTTCTTTTTTTTTGGTTGGTTGTGGGGCTTGAACTCTGGGCTTGGGTGCTATCCCTCAGTTCTTCAGCTCAAGGCGAGTGCTCTACTGCTTGAGCCATAGTGCCACTTCCTCTAATAAAAATCTTTATACTTTATGTTTAGCATAGGTAAGAAAACAATAGATATCTATATCAGTTGCTGCCTAGCAGAATTTTTTTGTTGTCAGTCGTGGTGCTTGAACTCTGTGCTTGGGCACTGTCCCTGTGCTCTTTAGCTCAAGGTTAAGCACTCTACTACCTGAGCCACAGCACCACTTCTGGTTTTCTGGTGGTTAATTGGAGATAAGAGTCTCATGGACTTTCCTACCCTGGCTGGCTTTGAACCTTGATCTCAACCTCATGAGTAGCTAGTATTACAGGAGTGAGCCACCAGCTCCCAGCACAAGGCAGAATTTTTTAAGCATCAGCTTTGTATATATAAATTTAGGACAATGAGACCTTCCTAGAAGAGTTATTGGAAGAATCGAAGATGATTTACATAAACTTATTTTCAAACATTGGACATGTAAAGTCTGCACCACAACATGGCAGATGGTGTCACATTGGAAGAATACATACTAAAGATGAAGAGAGAAACAAAAGGAAAAAGAGAAAGTGATAGAAGTGTGGGTGTGTCATAAAGTAAGAGAAGAAGGGAAAATGAAGCCAAAAATCAAACTCATTTTGTAATGATCCACTTTTTTATTTCTAGTTTTAATTTTAGGAGCATTCAATATATAAAATAGAAAAATGATCATTGGTTTTAGGAAACTAGAACTTACACATTTGGTAGAGGGTACAAATGGTAAACAAATAGTTAAGGCGAGCTGTAAGTTATCTCAGTAATCTGATAAAAATCACACTGTATGGTCACTGATCAAATAATAGACTGGTAAACAGAAGTTATTTGAGAGCGACTTCTATCATTTTCATTGTTGCTGTTGTTGTTATTGATGGTGGTGGTGGTGGGGTTGGTGGTAGGGCTTGGACTCAGAGTCTTAGCACTGTACCTGAGCTGTTTTACTCAAGGCTAGCACCTTTAGTCAAAGCTCCACTTCCTGTTTTTAGGGAGATAAGAATGCCATGGACATTCCTACTCAGGCTGGCTTTGAATCACAATCTTCAGATCTCAGCCTCCTGATTAGCTAGGATTACAGGTGTGAACCACCAGCACCCAGGTTTCTGTAACTACCTCCCTTACAATTAGTACCAATCTGAGACAAGCATTAATTCCTTCTAATGGTGGGGCCTGCAGTGACCTAATCACCTCCCTTTAGGCTCCTTCTTACAGGTCTTCCTATCTTTCAGGATCACAACACTAAGCTCCATCAAAATTTTGTGGACAGACACCACAATTGAACCATGAGGATATGGCTGTGATAAAGTTTCATTTATTGCCCACTGCAAGGCATTTAGGTTTTTCCCCCGGCTTTTGGCTTTTAAAAATAAAGGTGCTATTGTCAATCCTGTACAAGTTTGTGCTAGATGATGAATATTAGTTGCCTGAGAATACTTGAGCATTGGCTAATTTTTTAGTATATGTTTTTCATTGTAAAGGTATTTATTGTGAGAAGGGTTACATTACATGAGTAAGGTAATGAGTACATTTCCTATCCAGTGTTGTTACCTCCTTTGTTTTTCCCCTCCAATCCCTTCTTGCCTCACCTCTCCAACTCCTCCCCACCCCTCGGAAGCTGTAAAGTTCTTTTTCAACATAGTGTCGTGTACATCTCATGGTTACAATGGGTCAACCTGTATCCTTATTTCAGCATTTTGTTATTTCCCTTCCCCAGTTGCTATCTCATTTTGTAAGCAGTCTATGAAAAATTTTCTATTTACTTTTATTTTACTTTTATTATTTATTTGTTAAAGAATCTTTTAATTACTGTTACTCCAAAGAGTTTTCCCTCTCTGTGACTTTTATTTCTTCTCTTTCAGCTTCAAGAAACTGTGATGTAATTACAAACATATATGTTATATATTATATATTAAATATGTTATATGCTCTTATAATATTATTATATTTATAGTTATATATGTACACTCTTTAGGGTACCTGTTGTGTATTAAGTAATCCTAGCTTTTCATTTATATTATTTGATTTCTAACAATATTTTAATTAAAAATTAAAGTACCAACTAAGATGAATACAAATAATGACATAGCATTAATAGTTTCTCTTTTCTGTTCTTTTCTCTTGTTTTCGGGGGGGGGGGGGTCCAGTCATGGGGTCTGAACTCTGGGCCTGGGTGCTGCCCATCAGCTCTTCAGCTCAAGGCTAACGCTCTACCACGTGAGCCACAGTGCCACTTGCGGCTTTTTTCTTTTTGCTTACGTGGTGCTGAGGAATGGAACCGAGGGCCTTATGCATGCAAGGCAAGCGCTCTACCACTGAGCCACCTTCCCAGCCCTAATAGTTTTTCTTGATATAACAAAGTGGTAAAGAAAGGTAGTAAAGGAAGATCAGTTTGCTAACTGTGGCTAGGCATTTTAGTTCCCCCTGACTCTATAAAACATTAAATAGGTTTGGTTCTGACTCTTTTTTCATTATTAACTAGCTCACATTCTTGACATGTTTATTTGTCTCATTAATAACTATATATAAATATTTCATAGTAATTAATAATGACAAGATTTTGAAAGAATGAACTGACAATATATATGAAATATTTAGCTAGATGCTACAAAAACTGTAATTTTTGTGGGTTGTTGCTCCAAATTGAGCTATTGTTTAGGTGAAATGGGCATGAGACTATAGTATGCACCATTCATTGAGTGATCATAAAATGTGCTTTGGACTCAAAGACATTTGGTGGTATATATGAATGTAGATGTATATAATATTTTTCACACACAGATATACATAATAAATTAGAAATAGATTTTTCTATCACACAGAATACAATAGAAATAGATTTTTTATGGAGAACATCCTCTTATTTACTTTTCAGATAGGAATTGACTCTTCAAACTTACAGCAACGAAAACTCTTTGTGGGTGTATGTTATTCCATCTTGCTTCATTGATATTAAAGCTGGCTTCACCTCTTTTGACTCTAGTAACTAAGAAGCACACTTTGGGACAATGGAGAGGAAAAGCTGTGGTCTAGTAGGAAACCAGGTATATATAGGGCACCTTAATCACTACATTAATTTTGAGGTTCTACAAAATTATTCTCTCCAAACCAGCAGTAGGCATTAGTAGCTTCTCCAATGGGTCCTCCTCAGGAATAAGTGAGAAGAAAACATTTCATTTTTCCTAATACATAATTGGAGCTCATTAAGTAGGTGGCTTAAAAATGTTTCTTCACACGCTGGTTGAATCAAGTTCACATGCCACAGATTTTTCAACTGTGTTTTCATAATCCTTATAAAATGTAGTGCATTGTAAGAGTTGTGTTGTGTCGGTTCAGTGTGAAGAGAGGTCGGGTGTGAATTTGAGGGTGTTGAGCAGACTTAATGGCTAATTGCTTCAGATACCTAGTATTCATCCATCCATTAACTTACTCACTTAATAAACATTAAGTGAGTAATATAATATAATAGCATTATAACCAAAGGAGACAATACTGAGATGCAGAGTTTACCAGGTGTTCTAGTCAACTGTGGGTGGCTCTCTTTGCTCAGCTGACTAATTTAAGAAGGTATCCATCAGTCATGGTGTTTGGGTCTGGGGTACAAGGGAGGGCTGGAGCGAATGATTCTCCTCTTACCTACAGGGAACCTAGGGAGAAAATTCACTTTCATTTTCTTGCTAATAAGCTTCATAGAGCTATGGAAGATTGATGATAATTGTGAATTTTTTGCCCATCATATCAATCATAAAGGATATCAACTGCCTTTTCAATTTTGAGAAACCTTAGAGTTTATGTGGGGAAAAAGTTAAAGGAAGCTCAGAAGGATACTGGCATCTCCGTATTCTTTTTGAATTTAGATTCTCTACTCCCAGAATTGTTGAGAAATTTGCTGAATACGTAGTGAAATTAGAGACGAAAGTTTGGTCAGATGAACAGTTTGAATAGAAGTTGTGAAAGATGTTTTATTGTTTTCCACATATACTTGGGTCTGCAGCATTTTAAAATCTATTTAAATGAGTAATTATGATTAAAATACTGTGACTTCAAAGTAAGTAAAAATTAGCCCTGTGGTTGGAATACCACCGGATAATTCTCAATAAATAATTATATAACAGTGTCAGGAGAGACTGAATTTGACAATTAAACTTTCTAAATTGTATCTTGCCATTACTAATGCATTATGTTTTCATGTTATTTTAAAGTGTTATCTGAGTGATGCACTCAAGAGGTGTTTTTTATGATTTTAAAGTGATTTTTTTGCAACATTAACTTTTATAATGTGCAACACAGTTAGAACAATGAAAATAAAAATTATTATTGATCCCACCAATGATCATTGTCCTTGTTTGTGTCTTTCTGTCTCTGTACTATTCTTCCTTCCATTTTGTGCTTTGCTTTTTATTAGTGATGTAACAATCTGGGGAGAATCTTTAAGTATGAAATATGAAACAACTTTTAAGACACATTATTCTCCAATTTGCATAGTAGATTTTGCTTTTTATTTGTTTTTGTTTTTTTTTTTTTTTGGTCCAGTCCTGGGGCCTGAACTCTGGGCCTGGGTGCTGTCCCTCAGCTCTTCAGCTCAAGGCGAGCACTCTATCACTTGAGCCACAGCGCCACTTCCAGCTTTTTTTTCCTGCTTATGTGGTGCTGAGGAATCAAATCCAGGGCTTCATGCATGCAAGGCAAGCGCTCTACCACTGAGCCAACTTCCTAGCCCCAGTAGATTTTGCTTTTTAAAGCAACTTAAACCTAAAAATTTTTTTCAGGCCTGATTAGCTAGAGATTAACAGTAAGAATTTTTGAGACCAACATTAAATTTGTCTTCAAATTACTTATTTGGAAAAGCAGCAACCTGCTCCATTTGTTGTAACCATTGGTAGTGTGAAAGTTTATCAGTGGGTTTACTTAAGTACAGTCAGCATTTCAAAATATACTCATGGTCTCCCCAACATCCTAAATTGCCTTGTTTTCAAGGATTAATGTCTGGTTAAACTCAAGATAGGATCCTTCCCTTTTACAGAAGACTATCACTCTTTTAAAAGGATTTTCAATTTGTTTCTCCCAAATTCATATGCTAATAACAATCCCAATGTGATAGTTTTTAGACACAGGGCTTCTGTAAAACACTTGGTTAAATGAGGTCTTAAAGTTGAAGTCTTAATCCAGTAGGATTAGTGACTTCATGGGAAGAGAAAAGAGAGTAATGTGTCCCCCACACACGCACACCAAGGAGATGTGTGAGGACAAGTAGAAAATCACCTTCCCTAGAAACCACATCCAGCAGACATCGATATCGAACATTCTAGTCACCCCAAACATGTAGTATGTTTCTGTTAATTAAACTACTCATTTCATTGGGTTTTGCAAAGCTAAAATCAACAAACAAAGATAGCATACTTTCAAAAACTAGCATGCAGCTGGGTGCTGGTGGCTCATATCTGTAACCCTAGCAAGTCAGTGAGATCTGAGGATCACACTTTGAAGCCAGCCAGGGCAGGAAAGTCTTTGAGACTTGTATCCTAGAAACTACTCAGAAAAAGCCACAAATAGCACTGTGGCTCAAGTGGTAGAGCGCTGTTAGCCTTGAGTTCAGAGAAGCTCAGGGACAGAGCAAGGCCCTGAGTTCAAGCCCCATGACCAGAAAAAGGAGAAGGAGAAGGAGAAGAAAGAGAAGAAGAAAAGAAAGAAAAAAGAAAACTAGAATATCACATTTGAAGATAGAAAAGCACTATGAAAATCCCCACTGTGATACTTGGAAAGTTCGTGAGCATGGGTAACTAATGTATTTGGTGTGATGCACAATCTCCTGTGTGACATGGGTATAGTAATTTTGATGATGAACTTGGGTCAGATAGGACAAAGGATGCAAAACTGATTTTGGAACATGAAATAACTTCACACCTTGCATAAGGAGAAATTAAAAGTTTTTCAAATTAAAACAGGATAATTTTATTTGCAGATTGCATTAAGATTGGAAATTAACAAAACATACATCTTGAAACAGAAGAGCAAAATGAAACTATGTAAGACTATTGTCATTTATACTCTAAAATGAGCATGGAATATTCAAAGCTA
>NW_024870874.1:5462500-5492500 GCF_019054845.1 Dipodomys spectabilis | reverse complement strand
TGCCATTATAAGGCCATTATGGCCCACTGTGGGGTAAATCATGAAATTATCTTGTAGCCAATACAAGTAAAAAAGACAAGAATAGATTCTGTCATTGACAATGAATCAGGACTTATTTTGCTTACATGTTCTGTGCCCCTCAGTAGATGAATGGATCAAGAAAATGTGGTATATATACACAATGGAATTCTATGCCTCCATCAGAAAGAATGATATTGCCCCATTTGCTAGGAAATGGAAAGACTTGGAGAAAATTATATTAAGTGAAGTAAATAGGTCCCATGGTTTCCCTTATTTGCAATAACTAGTATATGTCTGGGACAAGCAGAAAAGCACAGAAAAGATGATGTTAAGCGAAATGAACCCCAAGATAGAAACACAAGTGGTTTTTTTCTTCCTTGCTATTGTTTCTAACATATTTATAAGGTACCATGTGATTTTTTTGTTGCTTTGCATGTGCCCTCCCCCATGGTATAACCCCTGTTTTCACTGTATTTGATGTTGGTATAATTTGGGGAGCGGAAGGGAAAAAACAAATTGTTTAAATAGGGATACAGGTTGACTCATGAAACAATGGATGTACAAGAAAACAAACTTTACAATTTAGGTGCAGTGAGGGGGGGGGAGGAGAGGAGAGTGTAGTTGTGGAGGTGGGAGGGCCAGGATGGCAGGAGAATAACAAAGGAGGAGGCAACAATGCTGGATAAGAAATGTACTCATTGCCTTGCTCATGTAACTGTAACTCCTCTGTATAGTATTTTCACAATAAAAAACTTATTTAAAAAAATTGCATTCATCCTAGCTACTCATGAGAATTTAGGATTGTAGCTCAAAGCCAGTTCTGGCAGAAAAGTCCAATACTCTCATCTCTGCTTAGCAAAAAAAACAAAAAAAAAAACAAGAAAACAAGAAAAAAAGCCAGAAGTGGAGCTGTGGCTCAAGTGGTATAACACTAGCCTTGATTACAAACACTCAGGGACAGGGCCCAGGCCCTGAGTTAAAGCCACACACGCACAATTTTTTGTTCTTTTCATTAAATTTACAGCACTGTATTATTGCTAGTAGAAAACTTGTTTTATGTAAGTCTCCAAGGAACTATTTGTTTCCACACACAACAAATTAGGAAATAAAATTTTAGTATATAAAATCATATTATGTTTCACAGAGTAACTTAGAAATGAGTAAAGTAAAACTTTTAATAAATGAATATGGCAAATTCAAAGATATTATTTTGTGTGAATGAAAATTTATTGTCCTAATGAGAGACACTGTCGTCCATTTGGAAACCAGAGAAGAGCACCATTAGACAAGGGAATCAGAGCAATGTATACATGTGTGCACCTTGAATGCACACCTAAAACACCTCATAATGGCCTAGAATTATTGAAGTTGGTGGTGATGATTCTTTTTAAAGAAAAATATGGGTTTTATGACTAAAACCAAAATTTACCAATTGAACTCAACAAGTACTTGATCTATTTCATTGAATCAGTCAATAGTTTGAGTAAAATGATAAAACTAACTAGTTTTCATGGTATCATGTCACTATAGCTCGTATTTAAACATTTATTCAGTCCAATGCTAATATTCCCAAAGTATTCTCTAAAATATACAAGAGAAATGATCTAATGAGATTACTTGAGAAAGTTCATATTCATGTAATGACTTATAAAAAATGACATTTTGATTTAATAATAAGTTTTATAAGTTGAATTTATAATTTCAGATTTTTCTCATTCAACCTGGGATTCAGAACATTTTAGTGAATGCTAAATTCTAAGGACTAGAAGTAATTAGAATAAAATCCTAAGGTTAATAAAATTGCACCTTTTTCTAATTAGGGCTCATAAATGATCCATGAATATTCAAAACCTTCAAGTTTAAATAGTTGCATATTTCTAGATATAGAGTAACCATCAAGAAAATAAGCTAGATGTGGCTGTACCTGCTTGTTACTCCACTATTCGGGATGCTGGATAGAAAGGTTCTGAGTTGCAGGCCACTTGGGCTACATTGCTGCATACACGAATGTGTGTGTATGTACACACATATCTAGCACTAGTCTCAAGTACTGCTATCAACTGAGTTAATACTAACTTGATATGTATTATTATTATTACTAGGCAGTACTAGCATTTGAATTCAGAGGCTCATGCATGCTACGCAGGAACTCTACAACTAAGCCATACTTCCAGCTATTATTATTATTATTATCATTATTGCAACTTTAATTTTGAAATAGGGTCTGGTTGCTGCCCAGGTGCACCTAGACTGTGATCACTTATTTTAGACTTCCTGTTGTATCTGGGATGACAGATATGTGCTACCACACCCAGTGTTCTTCCCTTAGGACTTTTGTACCCTAGCTGGCCTGACTGTGATCCTCCCAATCTGAGCTTCACAGATGTCAAGTTCATGTTAGGATGCCAGGCATAAGCCATTGTGCATTGTTTTAAGTTGGGAAGATGTTTTGTGACATTTTTCTGCCTGGGCTGGCCTTGAACTTCAAACCTCCTATTCTAAGCCACCCAAGTAACTAGGATTATAAGCATAAGTCACTAATACTCAACTGGCATCATGTTATCTTAACTAAAAGTTTGACCTTTTATGTAGCAATGTGTCTTACGAGTTTCAAGTCTCTGAAAGGATATGAGAGGTCCTATCCTCTGAGGGTTTCCTGTTCCCCTAACTCAGATCTACCAGCTCCTGAGGCAAAGCATTGCTATCTCTTGTGTATCTGGTTCATTTGAGTTTAGTTTTCTGGGTTTTGTTTAAATAAAGGAAATTGTACCTAACTCTCAAGCTCTCAACAGAGAAATAAAAATAGAATGTATTGTTAAAATACAACATACAGAGTAACAACTTCTAAAAGGACAGCTATAAAGTTATATTCCATTCCATGTTTAGACTATTTTACTGTGAAAGGGCTTCATTGCATATATGACTGCATGTGCAAAAATACACTTGAATCAGCTACAAGTGTTTGAGACAGGATTAAGATAAAACTCTGTAGTCATTCTCAATAATCTGTTCTCCGATCTCAATTTATTTATGTACAATCTGAAACATAACTTTCACATCAGAGACAACTCATCTTTCTCAAAACCTGGCACTTGGTTCCTGCTCTAAATCATTTCCCTGTGGACCTAGCTGTCTATGTGTCCATGTGCTCACAGACTCATTCATGTACTAAGGACAGTTCATGTAGTCTCAACTGTTAAAGGATTATGTCCAACTTATGTCCAACTCCTAAAGATTTTTATATCCAACTCCTGTTCAACTTATACTGGTCTTTATTTGGAGCCTCTGAAGCATTTTTTTTTTCTTTATCAATCCTGGGACTTGACCTCTGTGCCTGAGCACTGACCCCAAGCTCCTTTGGCTCAAGGATAGCCCTCTACCACTTGAGCCACAACACCAGTTCTGGCTTTTTCTGTGATTAATTGGAGATAAGAGTCTCATGGATTTTTCTGCCCAGGCTGGCTTTGAACCATGATTTTCAGATCTTAGCCTCCTGAGTAGCTAAGATTATAATTGTAGGCGTGAGCCACTGGCACCCAGCTCTGAAGCATATTTTTTAATGGATTACTCTGATAACTCAACCTGCAGGATTTCTGAATTCTGAAATTTCACTACAAATGAAGATATTCTTATTTAATCTGCCTATTTTACAGGTCAGGAGATAGTGGCTTTCTAAGTGTTTAAATCCAGGCATAGCCCAAATTCTGGCATTGCTGGCCTCTTGAATACTTCCTGGACTTTTTTTATTTCTGCTGTCCCTCATTGCACTTTGCTTTTATCACATTAATGACTTAATCACTTAACTCTTCCTAGTACTAGCTGTACCTTGTCTTGATGACTAGATTGGGAACTTTACAGATTAGAACACCTACACACATGGGAAGCACCCAGTCAATACATGTTGATTGGATAAATTATGTACCATCAAGTCATTAAGAGTTTCATTTGCACTAATTTTCAAAGCAAAAAATTCTCTCTGGAATTAAGTATTCTTGGTATTATTTCCATTTAGATTCAGTTAATAAAGACATATCAGAGCTGGAAAGAAGTAAATAAAAATTTTCCTGATAATTACAATATTAGATAGCTAATTTACTAAAATAAACCAAATTAAAGTCAACAATTATTTACATCCAATTGTTAAAAAATCTGATTGCTAAGGAAAAAATAATATAAGAAGTTACAAGAGAAATTCTATTATCCCTGGGAAGGAAATTCACAATTCACAAAATTCACAAATCCATCCCTATAGATTTGTAAATTCCTTTTCAAAAGTAAAAATTTTATTATAATTACCTAATTATATCATTTTCACATTATCAATTAAAACTTCATGTTTTCAGTTGAATACTAATGTTAATAAAGAAGGTATAGGAACACAATAAAATGGCATTCATGTTTTGGTTTGAATAGAATTGTCCTCTTAGCCATCAATACTTTTTATTCTTGCTTCCATTGCAAGATGTAAGGGTCAATTTCTTTATTCCTGAAAATAATCAGCTTATATTTAGTTAATGTCCATGTTCTTTTTTCTTAAATGCCTTAAGGTACCCTGTACTGTGTCACTTTAGTTATCTCCAAGGTAAAAATACTCCCTCCATCATAGAAACAACCCTGGTAATTCAAATAAAACAAAACAATCCCTTTAAAGAAACTCCCTTTCTCTTCCCAACTCACCAATGCTTTACTACAGTTCCTCTTCTCAGGTAGAATCATCTGAAGGTTTTTAATTACAAGGGTGTAATTCAGCATAATAAATTTTATGTATTTAGGACTATGGTTAATTTGCAAGTGTAGCATAAAGTAACACTGAACAGTTCACTGACCTCATTTATATTTTTAGTTATGCAGCAGCAGTTAAGTGGTTAAGAATACAGTGTGTAAAGATATAGTGGGTTCCCAGGAGAAAATGCATGGGTTTTAGCTAGGTTCTTTGTCTTCCTGTACTCCCATTGCAGAGATAAAAATTTATCTACCTTCAAAATTGTTATGAAGGATAAATGGCTTTATATCAACACAAAATACATGAAATAGTGTCCTAGTCACAAATAGTCAAAAATGTTAGCTACAACTATACTATAATTGTGTCTTTTTTAAGGAAAACACAAAAATACACAAACTAATTTTAAATATTAACTGAGTTCAATCTGTGTCAAAAAATGTTTTATTCTGCCTCACTAACAGTGAGCTCTTTAAGCTGCTAGCAGAAAAGTCATTAAACAAAGCCATATATGCCCCACATATTAAATACCAGACTAATGTTTAGCTATATTTCCTTGAAAGGATATTTAAGAAAAAAGAATAAGCAAAATAAAGTGGAATTGTTCCACTGAATTAGTTACCAATACATTCTCGACTTTAAAATGATCTGAGAAATGACCTGGTCTTCTACCTCAGGTCATTTCTTTGGCTCAGGTCATTGTTCAGATCATTTTAAGATCACATGGATAGGAAAGTCCAAAGCAGAAGACCCATCATTGACACACTCAGTACAGCAAGCTTCTATGTTTTTTTCTCCTCAGTCATCCATCATGGGGCTCATCATTAGCTTGTCATTAAAATCATGAACATATACTCATTGAATGGTTCAGGCTTGCATCACATTTGCTATGCACACTTGGGCTTAAAAAGTTCTGATAACATACCCTCAGCTGGAGAAATGTATATTATATGGTTAGCCCTTGACCATATTAAGTCAATTGACTTAAAAAAATAAAATTTTAAGATCTATTGCAATATATATAAATCTGTTAGAAAGTAAAATTTCCTTTCAGCAAAATGATTTGATATGCAATGATGTAAAAAGTATCAATCCTATTTTGACAGGTAATAACATCATCATTTTTCCTAATGCCAATTATTGATTTAACAAACTTGATTGAATATTTTCCTCTATATATGTGGAGCATTGACTATCTAATAAAGTGGCCTGTAATGGAAGAAGTATATACTACAAAAATACTACAATATTCCCAGGCTTTGGGGCCCTAAGAGAAATAGCGATGGAATGACACAGAAACCTTCACACTAGAGAGATAATTTGTCTCTGAGAATTCCAATAATAAAATAACATTAAAATACATTATGTGTTGCTAGTGATACCCATTAAAGACAGTAAAGTAAGGATAAATTCAAATGGACATGAAACTCTTGTGCACTCTGGCTGTAAACCTCTATCTGGATTTGTAAGTTTCTTTCTGGATTGTTTAGGCTTTCATTATGGCCCCAGCGATTTGAATTTATCTTCTCTTTCCTTCAGCTTTGGGATTTGAGGTATCTGAACATTAAATTTCAGTCCTTGCTACAGCCCTTAATAATAAAGTAAATCCTACTTCAAATAAATCAAAGTGGCTCTTTACAGGAGTGAAACAGATGAAGATATTTACAACACTGAGTACTTAGGTTTTTAAGAACTTAATAAATAAAAAGAAAAACAAATTAGAAGTTTGAGGATTCTGAGTTGGTCACCATCTATCTCATAGATATCTATTATGTTCTGGGGATACATATATGTCTTTTATTTAAATATATATAAAGCTTCAGAATTGAAGGGCACAATTGGGAGGTAAATATGTACTTACCTTCATAATCACTTCAGTATTCATCTACAGCTGGTAATATATGTCATATTTCTTTAAGTGGATATCAAAGAAACTTCAATCTGATTTTATAAGCTATCTTTTTAGATCTGGGAGTTGGTAGCTCACACATGTAATACTAGCTCAGCAGGCTATATCTGAGGATATTTGGTTTGAAGTCAGCTGCTGTAGAAAAATCTGAGACTATCTCTAATTAACAAGTAATATGCAAAAATGAACACAAGCCAAATGAAAGCATGAGGCCCTGAGTTCAAGTCCCAGGAAGGGTATACACAAACACACACGCACACACACACACACACACACACACACACATAAACACACAGATACACATACATTATTTATTCAGTAAATAATAGATAGTTCCCTCAGCAGGAAAACAATTTGCCGAGAATGCTCCAAAATTTATTCTGTCCACAAAACTGAAGATTTCTAATTCAACTACTCCCTTTGAATCCACAACCTACTATGTACTACAGAAAAGCAGTGAGTTATTTTTTTTTCTACTTAAAAAAAGAGGTTCATGGCTATAATCCTAGTTACTCAGGAGATTGAGATCTGAAGATCATGGTTCAAAGCCATAGGGCAGAAAAATATCTGTGAGCCTTTTATCTCCAATTAACTGCTCAGAAAATCCGAAGTGGTAGAGTACTCATCTTGAACTGAAAAGCTCAGAGACAGCACCCAGGCCCAGAGTTCAAGCCCCATGATTAACAAAAAAATAAAATTAAAATTAAAACTATAAAAGACATCTCTGCCCCCTAATTTGATATATTCTTAGTGATAACAAGATAGAATGTTATTTACTGACAGAGATAGAAAGTCAGCAACCTGAATGGAAGGACTTTAGAATAATACAAGGTATTTCTTGTTAGAAGCAGAAAAACATACAGTCTGCTAGAGATATAGGTAAACCACCAAGCTAGGAGATGATGTTCTAGAGAGATGATGTTCTTGTTCATATAAAGACATGCAATTATTTCTTTCTTCTCCACTCCCCCTTTGGTTTACCACTTGTTGTCACTGTTTTTGATTTCAGTATCCTTTGTCTTGTATATAAGTTTATCTGATTTGGGAATGAAAAGGGGAAATCACAGAAATGGTGACACAAAGGTGTCACAAATGGTGACAAAATGCAACAGTGATACTCACAAGATACTATGTTAGAAATGAACCTTATAACTGGGAGAGGAGTCTGCAGGGAGGGAAAGTGGGAGAAAACAAGAAAAGGGTAACAATGTTGGACAAGAATTGTACTTGTTTCCTTCCTTATGTAACTGTAACCTCTCAATATCACCTTTACAATAAAAAATTAAAAAGGAAGGAAGGAAGGCAGGCGGGAAGGAGGGAGGGAGGAAGGAAAGAGAGAGAAAAGTAAGGAAGGAAGGTCTTGAGAAGGAAGGGGAAATAAAAGGAAAGAACCTTGATTTCAATTATAAAGAGAGAGAAAAGTAAGGAAGGAAGGAAGAAGGGAAGGAAGGGGAAATAAAAGGAAAGAACCTTGATTTCAATTATTAAAATACCAATTTGAGAGGAAAAATATAAAGACATATATATATATATATATGTATATATATGTATGTATGTATGTACACACACACACACACACACACACACACACACACACACACACAGATAACCTTGGTACTAGACAAAATGTGTGATGAATGCTGCATTTCTAAATATGGCCTTTCAATCAGTGACTGTTCCAGGATGAAGGGCCGAGTCCATTCAGGAAGGCTTTGAAATCCGAGAATACTGTGATGATACAGAGACCAGACAAGGGTCATTTTAAGTAGAAGCAGGAAATCTGAAAAGGACTTAGATTTGTTAGAAGAATCCTGATAGTGCACAGTGGTCACTGGAAGGGAAGGAAGGCTGATATTAAAAAATAAATAAATAAAGCTAGAGAAACAAGGTTACCTAGCACAGAGCTTTGAGCTGCATTTTACAAACTATGATTTTATTCTCTTCCAGCTGAAAAGCTATTTACGGTTTTTAAGTCAGGGCATGAAAAAAAGCAGGTTTACAGAAGGTTTGCAAATGGGAACTAGTGCAGGAGTGTAGAAGTATGGTGATTAGTTAGGAGCTTATAATTACAATGTAAAGGTAGTGATGGCCAGCACTAAGGTAGGAGAATCACAAATGTTGAAGATGAATAAATTCAGGCTAGAGTTTGTGAAATAAAAGGTTTTATACTTCCTGGTCCTCACATATAACCGTGAAACGCTTCAAGTAGATACTGGAACTTGAATCTGTATTGAAAACAATCGAAGTTGAAACACACCAGGATATTCCTAATGCTTACACAATCCTGGTGAGTTTTATATTGTTGTTTTAGTTGCTCAAGGAAGATTGGAAGTGAATAGCATAAGGCTAATAGCCAAGCCTTATGCTTGGCTATTAGGAAACAAAGTTGTAAAAATACTGAAAATATATTTCCCCATAGCCCTATGATTAAAATGCTAGTAATAACAATCACCACAGTGATGTTGATGCTTGGTTTATGGAAATTATTAGTTCAAATTTTTAGTCAATGTTCTTATATCATTTTAACAATGTATTTCAGAAGTATTTATTTAAAAAGGCATAAAGTTTTACTACATTTCTCCAGTCAAAAAAAAATAGCATCTATTTCCAGAGAGTAACAAAAATGGGAGGGGGGAGGGAAGGAGCAAAACTTTTATGTTCTAATCTTTTAAAATTTAAATTACCCATTTAGTTTGTGCCAGTACTGGGGCTTGAACTAAAAGCCTCGAATTCTTGCTTAGCTCTTCCATTCAATAAGCCATGCATCCATTTCCAGCTTTTGCTAGTTAATTGTGGATAGGAGTTTCACAGACTTTTGCCTGGGCTGACTTGGAGCTGTGATTCTCAAATCTCAGCTTCTGGAGTAGCTAAGATTATAGGGTGAAACACCAGCACCTAGCTTAATTATTACCCAAAGGCAAAAAATGTATGCCATTTATGTGTGGTCAGGTGGTGTTTTGATATAGGGTACATTATGTACTATTTACATCAATTTAAATGTGTTTTTTGTTGTTGGTGGTGGTCTTGGGGCTTGAATTCAAGGCCTGGGCACTGTCCCCAAGCTTTTTTGCTCAAGGCTAGCAATGTATCACTTTAAGCCACAATGCCACTTCTGTTTTCTGGTGGTTAACTGGAGCTAAGAATCTCATGTCTTCCTACCCAGGCTGGCTTTGAATCTTGATCCTCAGATCTCAGCCTCCTGGGTAGCTAGGATTATAGTCATGAGCTATTAATGCCTGGCAAAATTCTCTTTTATGAGGGAAGATAGAATATACTTTTTAAAGGTTTGGGGTTTGTTTTGTTTTTGTTTTTTTGTTTTAGGTCAGGCGTGGGGCTTGAACTCTGGGCCTGGGCACTATCCCTACACTCTTCAGCTCAAGGTGAGTGCTGTACTACTTGAGCCACAGTGCCACTTCCTGTTTTCTAGTGGTTAATTGGAGATAAGAGTCTCATTGACTTTTCAGCCCAGGCTGGCTTTGAACCTCCATCCTCAGATCTCAGCCTCCTGAGTAGCTAGGATTACAACATGAGCCGCTAGTGCTCGGCTAAAGGGTTTTTTTTTTTAACTTAATTCATTTATACACACACACACACACACACACACACACACACACGTGTGTGTGTACATATATATATAAATTTAATGTATTTATCTGCTCAAGCAATAACATTTTTTTTAATGGTGAAAACACTCTAAATCCTTCTTGCTATTGAAAATACACAGAACAGTAACATTATCAATTGTACCTCTATTAGCAGGGGGAGACCAGACCTTCTTGAGAGGCAACCTTTTAAGAGTACGTAACATATACCATTGGGAGTCTCAGTATCACTTCCTAATGGTGTTTAAAGGAAGTTATTACTATTAAGTAATTTTACAAAGAGGTTACAATTCTATAAGTCAATGTTTCTTGGTCAATGTGATGGTGAACTTTTTTTTAATCAACCATATCATATCAGTATTTTGGAGATTTAATCAATGTTGATACATGGTTCCTACACTCCTATCCAAATCTCCAGCTACAGGTATTCTTTCCTGACAGATTGCCTAGGCTAAGGCACAAGAGATTTTATCTAGTTTCTGAATGGACCAGAGGCTCAATTGCTAAAATCTTCTGAGCAGACCTGTCTTTACCATTACTTAGTACTAAATATAGAGAGTTAAGATTATTATTTTCTTCAACAAATAGAGCTCAATCTAAGAACCTATTTCTTGCTAAAAGCTACACCCTTTGTGAAGTTATTTGATTTCACATATGTGTGCGTGCTTGTTTGCAACTTGTTGCTTGATCACCACTCTTCACACCTTTACTTTTGGTTGCTAACATTTTTATGCGCTTTTGCCTTACTAGACTGTTACCTGTAGACATAGATTATTTGTCTTAATAGAATGTATTTTACATAATAATCATGGGCTCAATATATTCCTATTCAATAAATGAATGAAAGCATCCTCTGAACCGTTCAACTTGCCAAGCCAAACCTTTACTTGAAGAAACTGTAAGGTAGCAGTTCATTTTTATACTCCAGTTAATCTCTTTTTTGTAGCCACCCTGGATAATGGCATATATCCAAACCACAGGGGACTACTTACATGAATATACTGATTTGTTGCCCAAAGAAATGTGTTGCTTCTTTTGTTGTGAAAATAATAAGGACCTAAGGCACCCATGAAAGGCAAAAGAAATGTTAATGTTTGCTTGCACCCTAAAGCAAAGAGTCACATTACAATGGGAAAGTTTACCTTTTTAGATTGTAGTTACACAGCATATCCCTAGAGGAATGTAAATTGTGTTCACTTTCTCCCTATATAAGATTAAGTAATAGGTCCTAAAAAAGTGCTCTTACAAGCAGATAATGCTAAAAAATTTAACCTTCGCATAATCGGAGTGGACGAAGGTGAGGAATTCCAGAGCAAGGGAATGCAACACCTATTTAACAAGATAGTCAATGAAAATTTTCCCCACCTCAAAAACGACCATCTTAACTACATCACAAAAGCTTATCGAACACCCAACAAGCAAGATCCCAGGAGAAACACTTCTAGGCACATAATAGTAACAATGATGGATCTGAATAATAAGGAAACAATCCTGCATGCAGCAAAAATGAAGAAGGAGCTATACTACAACGGGAAAAAAATTAGAATCACTGCAGATCTCTCCACACAAACAATGAATGCAAGAAAAGCCTGGGAAAGCACCATACGAGCCCTGAGAGCCAATAACTGCCAACCCAGACTGATATACCCGGCAAAGCTAGCATTCACATTCGATGGAGAACTGAAAACTTTTAATAGCAAAGAAAAACTAAATGAATACATAAACATTAAGCCAGCATTACAAAGAATTCTAAGAGGGGGGACACAACCTGAAGAAAGCAACCAGGAACTGGGACCTGCCCCAAACAGGCATTACTCAGTCTAACTGAGCAAGCACAGGAGGAAAGGAAAGAAGAAAAACTTAGGAAAACGGAATGGCAGGGACAACAATGCATCTCTCTATACTTTCTCTTAATATAAATGGGCTGAATTCACCAATTAAAAGAAAACGAACTGAGGACTGGATCAGAAAACAAGACCCATCCATCTGTTGCCTTCAGGAGACCCACCTCTCAGCCAAACATACAAACAAACTCAGAGTGAAGGGGTGGAAAAGGATCTACCAATCAAATTCCCCCAATAAGAAAGCAGGTGTAGCTATCCTGATATCTGACAAAATAAACTTTTCATTAAAATCAGTACAGAAAGACAAGGACGGACATTACATATTAATAAAGGGAACAATCCAAGAGGAGGATATAACCATCATCAACTTATATGCCCCAAATATCGGTGCACCCAGATATGTTAAACAAATGCTCTCAAACTTACAGAATAAAATAGATCCCAATACGATAATACTAGGAGACTTTAACACGCCACTCTCACCAAAGGACAGGTCTACCAACCAGAGGATTGGCAAAGAAGCTACCGAATTAAGTGAGGCCATACTTCAAGCGGAATTAACTGACATCTACCGAGTATTTCACCCTAAAACAACACAGTACACATTCTTCTCAGCAGCTCATGGAACTTTCTCCAAAATAGACCATATCATAGTTCATTCAAGGAACTTAAGCAAATACAAAGGGATCGACATAATCCCCTGTATCCTATCTGACCACAGTGGAATCAAGCTAGCTCTCAATAACAAAGCATACCGCAGAAATTTCTCTAATACATGGAAATTGAACAGCACACTCCTTAACAAGGCCTGGGTAACAGAAGAGATCAGAGAAGAAATAAAGCATTTCCTAGAACTCAATGAAAATGAAAACACCTCACAAAGAAACTTGTGGGACACAGCAAAAGCAGTCCTGAGGGGCAAATTTATCGCCCTCAGTGCCCACATCAAGAGAATGGAGACAGACCAAGTAAATAATCTCATGTTGCAACTAAAACAGCTAGAAAAACAAGAAAAAATGGGACCTAAAGCTACTAGACGAAGCCAGATAACCAAATTGAGAGCAGAGATTAACCAATTAGAAAATCAGAAAACCATAACCAAAATAAACCAAACAAAAAGCTGGTTCTTTGAAAAAATAAACAAAATTGATGGCCCGTTGGCAAGATTAATTAAAAAAAGAAGAGAGGAAACCCATATTAATAGGATTAGGGATGCCACGGGAAACATCACAACACGTACCCAAGATATCCAAACAATTCTAACAGACTACTTTCAAAAGCTATACTCTCTAAAGGAAGAAAATCTGGCGGAAATGGATGCATTTTTAGAGAAATACAAGTTACCCAAACTGAGCAAAGAAGAAGTTAACCAATTAAATAAGCCAATATCCTATAATGAGATACAGGAAGCTATCAAAAGTCTTCCAACAAAAAAAAGCCCAGGACCAGATGGATTCACAGCAGAATTCTATAAGACCTTTAAAGAAGAACTAATACCCATACTCCTCAAGCTCTTCAGAGAAACAGAGAAGGAGGGAGCTATCCCAAACTCATTCTACGAAGCCAATATCACACTCATCCCCAAACCAGGCAAAGACCCAACCAAAAAGGAGAATTACAGGCCAATCTCCTTGATGAACACAGATGCAAAGATCCTTAACAAGATTCTAGCTAACAGAATCCAGAACCACATAAAAAAAATAATACACTATGATCAGGTAGGCTTCATCCCAGAGACACAGGGATGGTTTAACATACGTAAGTCAATAAATGTAATCCAGCATATCAACAGAGCCAAGGTCAAGAATCACATGATTATCGCCACAGATGCAGAAAAGGCCTTTGATAAAATTCAACATTCATTCATGCTAAAAGCTCTGGAGAAAATAGGAATAGAAGGAACATTTCTAAAAACAATAAAAGCCATTTATGACAGACCAATAGCCAATATTATACTTAATGGGGAAAAGCTACAACCAATCCTCCTAAAAACAGGAACAAGGCAAGGATGTCCACTGTCTCCACTCCTCTTCAACATAGTCCTAGAACCCTTAGCCAGGGCAATAAGGCAAGAAAAAGACATTAAAGGGATCCGCATAGGGAAAGAAGAAGTGAAACTATCCCTTTTTGCAGACGACATGATACTATACCTCCACGATCCCAAAAACTCCATCCCCAAACTTTTAGAAATCATAAGTCACTTCGGCAAAATAGCAGGATACAAAATAAACCCACAAAAATCAGTTGCCTTCCTATACACTGATAACGCACAGGAAGAGAGGGAAATAAAGGGAGCAACCCCATTCACAATAACCTCCCAAAAAATAAAATATTTAGGAATTAACCTAACCAAAGATGTAAAAGAACTATTTAATGAGAACTATAAAAAGTTAAAGAAAGAAATTGCAGAAGACACTAGGAAATGGAAAGACCTCCCATGCTCCTGGATAGGCCGACTTAATATAGTAAAGATGGTGATACTTCCAAAATTAATATACAAATTCAATGCAATTCCTATTAAAATCCCAATGACGTACATCACTGAAATACAGAAAACAGTCCAAAAATTTATATGGAACAACAAAAGACCTAGAATAGCCAAAACAATTCTAGGGGATAAAGACAATATGGGAGGGCTATCCATGCCGAACTTCAAACTCTACTACAGAGCTATAATCACAAAGACAGCATGGTACTGGCACAAAAACAGACCCGAAGACCAATGGAACAGAATAGAAGATCCAGATATAAATCCACAGGCCTACAGCCAGCTGATATTCGACAAAGGAGCCAAAGACATACAATGGAAGAAACACAGCCTCTTCAACCGCTGGTGCTGGGAAAACTGGGCAGCCACATGCAGAAAACTAAAAGTGGACCCCAGCCTATCACCATGCACCAACATCAACTCAAAATGGATTAAAGACCTTAACATTAAACCTGAATCTCTGAAACTACTGCAGGACAGAGTAGGAGAGACACTTGAACTAATAGGCACAGGAAGGAACTTCCTGAACAGAGTCCCAGGGTCACAACAAGTTGGAGAGAGACTCGACAAATGGGACTACCTTAAAATAAAAAGCTTCTGCACAGCTAAATCTATCGCAACTAAGCTAGAAAGACAACCAACTAATTGGGAAAAAATATTTACCAGCAATATATCAGACAAGGGGTTAACATCCTGTATATACAGGGAACTCAAGAAACTAATCCCTCCCAAACCTAACAAACCAATTACTAAATGGGCAAGGGAACTAAAGAGGGACTTCTCAAATGAAGAAATAAAAATGGCAAAGAAACACATGAGGAAATGTTCATCATCCCTGGTGGTGAAGGAAATGCAAATAAAGA
This sequence comes from Dipodomys spectabilis, assembly GCF_019054845.1. Classification (NCBI taxonomy): domain Eukaryota; kingdom Metazoa; phylum Chordata; class Mammalia; order Rodentia; family Heteromyidae; genus Dipodomys; species Dipodomys spectabilis. The sequence goes on along the minus strand of NW_024870874.1, from coordinate 5,477,053 downwards.
CAACCCTGAGATACCACCTTACCCCAGTCAGAATGTCCCACATCCACAAATCAGCCAACGACAAATGCTGGAGGGGATGTGGAGAAAGAGGAACCCTATTACACTGCTGGTGGGAATGTACACTTATACAACCACTTTGGAAAGCAGTCTGGAGGGTCCTTAGAAAGCTAAAGATTGACCTCCCTTACGACCCAGTCATACCACTTCTAGGCATCTACCCTGAACAACAGGAACCAATATACAAGGACACGTGCACCTCCATGTTTATTGCAGCACTGTTCACAATAGCTAGGGTATGGAAACAACCTAGGTGCCCCACCACAGATGAATGGATCCAAAAATTGTGGTATCTATACACAATGGAATATTATGCAGCCATTAGAAATGACAAAATAATGGCATTTGCAGGGAAATGGATGGAGCTAGAAGGAATCATGTTGAGCGAGGTAAGCCAAGAACGAAGAGACAAACGGTACATGGTCTCCCTCATAAGTGGATGCTAAATCCAAAAGGTTAGTGATACGACAAAACTAACAGGACTTAAGAAACAAAGAACTCCCGCTCATCTGGTTGAACCACTACTAAATATCCTCATGCTGCTGATCACAAATATGGTATATAACATGTGAACACTGTTATATATTACAGACTGTGGTAGACAATTTGCTCCAGGGAAGTTAGAATGAACTTGTGACTTTGAAATTATGTAATCATTTAATCACAATCAAAAAAAAAAAAAAAAAAAAAGAACCTCGGGGAAGGGAGGGAGGGAGGGGATGGTAGGGGGAAAACAATGGAGGGGGTAACAATGTTCAAGAGGAAGTGTACTCATAACCTCACTCATGTAACTGTGACCCTCTGTATAGTAGCTTTACAATAAAAAAAAAAAAAAAAAAAAAAAAAAAAAAAAAGTGCTCTTAATTTTCTTTTAAACAAAAGAGTCCTATGAAAAAAGTCTTCTTTAAGCTAATGTTCTAAAAATACATTCAGCAAATGTCAAGAAAGCAGAATAAAAAAATAGTCATTATGCATTTTTTTTGCATTTTTTGTATTCAAGATATCAAGTATAATGATGAATTAGTTACACATTGACATCATTTATGAGAAACTGGATGGTACAATTTGACCATGTTTTCTTAGAAATGGAATATTTATTTATATAATGAATTTATGCTGGGATATACCTGATTGGTAATGAGATTGATAGTGTTATTAGCTAGCATGAACAAGCTTTGACTTCTACCCACCATCATCTCTCTCTGTCTCTTTTTCTCTCTGTCTCTCCCTTTCTCTCTCAATCTCTCTCTCTCTCTCTCTCTCTCACACACACACACACACACACACACAAACACATACACATTCTGGTATATTATTTAAGACATGTAGACAAAATGAGTAATTTGAGGAAAGTTAATTTTATCAAAAATATCCAAATGAAGACAAAATATTATACCATGTACTACTATTATTATTATATTGCTATTAAAGCTGATTTCCTTATACTCCTTATCCATATAACCCTAGTTATTTGAAAACATTTCAATATACTTCACATAGTTCATTAAAAAGGCAATAAACATTATTTTATAAGAAATATGATACATCTTCTAAAATGGCCTATAAAATGGTTAGCATTTTCCTCTGTCCTATCATACATGAATAGAAGAGCACATTCTTGTCAGTAACTATAGCTCATTACTATATAAAAATACTATTCCTGTCCAGGTAGTGGTAGCTCATGCCTGTAATCCTAGCTACTCTGGAGCCTGAGATCTGAGGACTGAGGTTCAAAGCCAGCCAGAGAAGAAAAGTTTGTAAGACTCTTATCTCTGATTAACCACCAAAAAGCCAGAAGTAGGGTTGTGGCTCAAGTGGTAGAACCTTAGCCTTAAGCAACAAAGCTCAGAATAGCACCCAGACTCTGAGTTCAAACACTAGGATTGACACCAAAAAAAGAAAGCTATTCCTCAGATAATACTAACAAGAAGTTAACTTCAGAAACAGTGAAAGGCTCGATTTTATTATAGAAATGGATGTCATTTGACTGAATTTAAGATGTATTGTCATTTGACTGAACTTAGAAACATTGAATGTATTAAATGGTGAAACACATGAAAGCAATTAAAACACTGTATAGAGACCTCAATAGTAAAACACTTCCCTAGTATACACAACTCCTCGAGTTCATTTTTCAAAGGAATAAAGAAAGAAAGAGCAAAAGAGAGAGAGAGAGAGAGAGAGAAAGAGAAAGAGAGGGAGGGAGGGACAAAGGAAGGAAGGGAGGAAGGGAGGGGAGAAATGGAAGGAAGAAGTAATAAAGAAAAAGAAAGAAAAGAAAGAAAGAAAAACAAAGGAAGGAAATAGTTACACACTGTGTAGGCTTATTCAATTTCATTTAAACTATTTCATCGTAAAATTTGTTCACTTTTACTTATTAAATTTAGCTAAAATGTCTCTAACTTACTATTAATTCCAATAGGAAATACTAATACTCATTATTTTTATTTACTGCAATATTAAAAATGTTGATTAATCATGTTTGAAAGCATCAAAATAGAGTGAGTATTGATATGGTTATATGCTGTGTATAGATTTTCCTAGATTCTGACCATGTCACAAAGTAGCCTTAAACCAATCTAGTGAGAACAAAGTGGGTTTTCTTTTAATTACTTAGTTTTTTTTTAGTTTTTTACTTAGTAAGTGCCACAAGAAAGTTGAATGTGTGATAACCATTACTGTCTAATAACTTAAAATCATCATTTCCTTCTATACATACAAGAAAGAAATAAGTGAAATTGATGTGATTAGCATTTTGCCAATGCCAAAACTCTAATACTTATTACATAATTTTATTGTTCTGGAGATGTAAAATAGATTTCAAATATAAGCAAAGAATTCTTGAAGATAGAAGGATATCATTTCATAAGATCATTTGTTGTTTGTGTTGTTTGTCCATTTCTATTGACAGGTAATGGCCAGGGTATAATTACATTTTTAAAAAAGTTTTTTTTTTCTCCTCTGGATAAACTGTCACAGGAAAATTGCTTAACATGGATATTCATTTTGTAAGCATATGAAAAATGAAAATATTCAACTTTACTCATTTCCTTCTGGTTTGTATAAAGGAAATAATATGATTATATTTAGAATTTGATAGTAGATTCATAAAAATTAAACATTTAACTATAACCATTTACATAGTCTAGTTGAAATGAGAAACACTTCAGGTTTCTTAAGCTTGAATAACTTTTAGGGGAATAGTTTTGTTTTCAAGTTTAAGAAGAAATTTAATTTACCTAACATATCACAGAAATAAGTTAATAAAATAAGTGAAAGAAATGTTTTAAATAAAATTTTTACTCACTTAGGAAACATTATTTTTAAATATGAGAGCTGATCTCTAACATGAGCCCTTGTTTATCCAATCATAAAGAAATTATCTCATTTTGCATAGGATTTTATTCACCTGAAATGTTCATGTTCCTACTACAACCTACTTTTACATTACAAAATTTAGTTTATATAAATTCATACCCACTGTAGGGAAGCATTTAATTCTTCAATGCCAAGATGTGAACAAAAAGGACATATTAAAAACAAGTAGGAATAAAAACATGTTCTTATTTTCTCAACTAAGAAACTCTAAAACAGAAAAAATTTTTAATGTGGTTCAAGTTTTTTTCCCAGCTTCTTATCTTTTAATAGTGTTCAGCCTTGGACATGTAAAAATTCTAAAAGTGTTGAGTGATCTTTGATTTGGCTTGAATGTGTGTGCACTTAGTTGCACTGTCCTGGGACAGTGCTTACGGAAATAAAAATGCTATTTCTTAGTCTTAATGAAAGCAACATACACTTCTCAAAGAAATGTGTAATCATGGAAGGTGATTCAAAGCTTGGACTGAATATATTATTTCTCATTTCCTACAAAGTGTGCATGTGGTTGCTTTTTCTAGGACATAAATGACCTACTAAATTTCTCATACCTGTTTTCTCTGGCTAGAGATAAGCAGTGAAACTCTAATTTTCACTGTAAAACTTGGATGCAACTTTAATCCTAATTAATTAGTAAATGTATTCTTTATTTAGTCTAGTTACTCTTCTCTAGTACCAAGACTTAAACTCAAGGCTTTGTAGTATACTATCTTTTTTGCTCACAGTTGGTGTTCTCTCAATTGAGTCATGCCTTCAGACTGACTTTTTGCTGGTTAATTAGAGATAGTGTCTTCTGGACTTTTCTGCCCAGGCTGGCATACAACTGTGATCATTGTGATCTCAGCTTCTCAAATAGCAAGTTTTTTTTTTTTTTAATTGTGAAAATACTGTACAGAGGGGTTACAATTACATGGGCAAGATAATGAGTACATTTCTTATCAAGCATTGTAGCCTCCTCCTTTGTTTCCCCTTCCCATCCTCCCCATCTCCCCCACCCAATTCTTCCCCCCACAACCAAAGTTGTAAGGTTCGTTTTTGACATAACGACTTGTACAACTCCATCTCATTGTTGCAATGGATCCACCTGTATCCCTATTTAAACGTTTTGTTTTTTCCCTTCCCTCCACAAATTATAACAACATCAAATACAGTAAAAGCAGGGGTTATACCGTGGGGGAGGGACATACAAAGAAATAATCTTATAAATGTGTTACAAAAAATCACATGAAAGAAAAAAACATTTGAATACATATCTTAGTGTTCATTTCCTTTACATCAATTTATCTGACCTTTACTGCTTGACTCAGACATATACTAGTTATTGCAAATAAGGGAAACCATGGGACCTATGTTTCTTTGGGCCTGGTTTACTTCACTTAATATAATTTTTTCCAAGCCTTTCCATTTCCTAACAAATGGTGCAATGTCATTCTTTCTGATGGAGGCATAGAATTCCATTGTCTATATATACCACATTTTCTTGATCCATTCATCTACTGAGGGGCATCTGGGTTGGTTCCATATCTTAGCTATGATAAATAAGGCTGCAATAAACATAGTTGTGCTGGCAGCTTTAGTGTGGTCTTGTTTGTGAACATTTGGGTAAATGCCCCAAAGTGGGATTGCTGGGTCATAGGGGAGCTCTATGTGGAGTCTTGAGGAACCTCCATACTGCTTTCCAAAGTGGTTGAACAAGTTTACACTCCCACCAACAATGCAGTAAGGGTCCCTTCTGTCCACATCCCCTCCAGCATCTGTTGTTGTTAGAGTTCTTGATTATAGCCATTCTAATTGGGATGAGGTGGTATCTCAATGTTGTTTTGATTTGCATTTCTTTTATGGCTAGAGAGGTTGAGCATTTCTTCATGTGTCTATTGGCCATCCTTCTTTCTTCTTCAGAGAAGTTTCTCTTTAAGTCTTTAGCCAACTTATTTATTGAGCAGTTCTTTCTTTGAAGATTTGTTGTTAGGGGATTTAATTTTTTGAGATCCAGTTATATTTTAGCTATGAGACCCTTGTCCCTTGTATGGCTAGTGAAGATCTTCTCCCAATCAGTTGGCTTTCTATTGATCTTGCTAGCTATGTCCTTTGCCATGCAGAAGCTCTGCAATTTCATGCAATCCCATTTGTCCAATCTTTCTTTGATTTGTTGTGTTTCTGGGTCTCTATTAAGAAAATTTCGGCCTGTGCCAAGGAGCACTAGAGTGTCTCCTAGTCCATCCTGTAATGTTTTCAGAGTGTCTGCTCAAATAGCCAGTTTTATACATATGGTCCACCTAGTTAATTCTACCTTAATGATAGTAGCTGTTTTTGAAATGTAGTAACCTTATGCTTTAAACTGTGTTCATGTTGTGTAAATATTCAATCTAACACATATGGAAGGTACCGTTAAATTCTGCAAAAGTAGACAAACACATAGCCACTTTGTAATCCCTATATCAAAAGCTGAAGTTAAACTTTATGTGAATATCTAAAATATTTATTATTTATTCTAGAAGTAGGACAAATTCAATCTTTAATAATTTAGTCATGACTCTTTGACCCTTGAAGAAAGGAAATTTTAAGGTTCAACTAGTGTCAGTGAAAATGAAGATGTATCCTCTCATACAAGTGTCTTCTTTAGATATAAAACAAGAGCAGTAAGCTACAATACTATCAACTAAACTTGTCTGACATACTTTGCCTAAATTGTGGGATTTCACACCATGGATGTCAGATAGCATCTGTATAGTTCTATAAAAATCCTTCAGAACCCTATAGGAACCCACAAATTTCCACAAATGGCACGGCGGGGATATAACACATTTTAGCTGAAGGTACTGTACCTCTGGTAGGATCTTTTTATTAAGAGGAACTAGAATGAGTTGTAAGTGCCACACATGGGGACTGGAATAATGTAAAAAGAACAGCAGCTACTGATCCACACTTGTGGCACTTTAAAAAAGATGAGATGATAAAGAGCTGGCATCATCGTCAGTACAATCACTTTGGAAAGCCATCTCAAAGGTAACTAGCAAAGTTAATGAAAAAGTTTAGAGATTAAATAAAAATTGAATTAAATCAAAAAAATTATAAGAGGCAGAAAGGTTAGGGGGAAAAATTAAAGGTGACTGAAAAAAAAAGCGTTAATAAGAAAAATCTGTGACCACACAGGAGAGGTAAAACGGCTTTTATGTTTAGAATTTCATAATGTAACAAAATGACACAAAACATCAGCTTAATAGGAATGAAAACAATGAGAATGAGCACGGAACCCTTCTCAGATTACCAGTCACTTCCAACTGCTTTCCTCTGAAATACACAGCCACTCCAATGTCAAATGTTTCTGTCCACAAAGAAAGATCTAAGATTGATAGATATTTTATATAAAACATCACCAACTAAAGGTGTGGGATCTGCAAATTTTTCATGTGCCTACAAACAGCAACTGAAACTTTGAGGTAACCAAATGAAAAATATAGGGAAGAAAGAAAATACTCTACGCATGCGTATTATCATTATGGTTTATGACAATTTGTGGTTTAGATTTTCAAAATGGGGTCTGTATGTGCCTTTTAACTGCCTTTATGGGGGCAGATCATTACTTTCCAAAGACACTGACGTAGAATATTGCAATTATTTCTAAATTGAGGCCTTCGAAGAAGCAAAGGATATGGCCAGGATAACTGGAGAATGTGACATAGATTTGAGAAGTTGATCAAAAAGATAAATGCGACCTCTCTTAAAACCTTCAAACAGCACTGCTTTTTTATGATGCCTTGTATTTCCTCACCCTAAAATTTTAGTTTCTAAGAACACAACTAACTTATTTTCTAGCCTTGCATGCAGAATACCACTATTCTCTGTAGAATATCATTATTTCTCACATTCTAAACATGAAAATTAAGAATCACATGGAATTTTGAAATGACATAGAGGCTAAGGGGGTCCAAGAATAACACAAGAAATGATCTAAAAACTCAACAGTAGAAGACTGTAGTAATCAGAAAGAACTACATGACAAGGAGAAGCTTTGTACAGGAAACGCTTAATACATAATCACCTTGGGAAGAACATTCATTTTGATCTCTAGAAACTGATTTAAGAAATATAAAAGCGGAACCTCACTTAACATTTTACTAGGGAAACAAAAAGGGAAATCTGAGCCAATTGTGTGAGAATAAAAAGAAACAATTAATTAAAATGAAGATATAAAGGAATTGAACTAAACATGGTGGGACATCATTAGATTCCTCTTTTTGCTTCAGATTGGGAAGGAGACAGAAAGGAGACCCGTTCTACCAATATGAGACTGGCAGGTCTAGATCACGTGTTTTCTTTATTCGTATTTTAGTCTAACACAGGGGAGAAGATAAAAAGTTTAAATAATTTCTGCCTAAAGATACTATCAATTCTAATTGGTAAGCAGTTTTTAAAGATGTTAATGTCCATATAAAATTTGAAATTAAAATTATTTTTCTCCATATTCTATAGAACTCTGAAAGGTCCAGTAATAATAGAATATTGACACAGAGGTGCAAAAGAAATAATATCTATCATGACACAAAGCCCAAATTTTCATTTAAGTATCCTGTATATTCATTCATACAATGAGTGGTTAATCAATGCTTTTGAGAACATAGAAAATAGAATATTTAAACTATTAAGTACTGACTTTGACTTAAAAAACATCTTCTGGAAAGGGTCAAAATTAGTTTAAAAAAATATGCATACAGTGCTACTGTGCTTATTTCTTACCTGCTTTTCCCTGAAATCATCTTGAATATACATCATAGATTTATACTTCAAGATTTCAGTAACTTTTTAAAATTCACTTTTAATAAGTTAAATTTAAAAAAAATCACAAATGAGGTAAAAGAGCCTGCCAGTTTCTAAGTTTCTAGTCCCACAAATTTTGATTTATATATGATATGTGTGTGTGTGTGTGTGTGTGTGTAAGTTAATTAAGTTTAAAAGAAACCTTTGGGCTGGAAATGTGGCTGAGTCATAGAGTGCTTGCCTCACATGAATGAAGTCCTGGGTTCAATTTCTCAGTACAACATAAACAGAAAAAGCCAACTCCGCTCTGTGGCTAAAATGGTAGAGAGCTAGCCTTGAGTGAAAGAGCTCAGGGACAGTGCCCAGGCCCTGAGTTCAAGCCTCAAGACTGGAGGAAAAAAAAACTTTAAGAAGTATACTTTGTCTTCTCCCATAAAAGTGAGTATTGCCAGGTACCCGTGACTCAAACCTGTAATCCTAGCGACTCAGGAGGCTGAGATCTGAGGATCACCATTCAAAGCAAGCCTGGGCAAGAAAGTCTGTGAGACTCTTATCTCTAGTTAACTACCATAAAACGGAAGTGGCTCTGAGCAAGCCTTGATCAAAAGGAACTCAGGGACAGGTACTCAGGCCCCAAGTTTAAGCCTCATCACTGACCAAAAAAGAAACAAATAAAAGAACTATAACTAGCTGTCTATTTTATGTGTTACTGTGGAAACCTATAATAATTTCTATTAACTGGAATTTCTAATTTGATTCTTCATAATAAATACATTTCATTGAATGATTACTTGATATAATAAACTATGTTAAAGGTTCATATTCTGCATACCAAATATATAGTCTCAAACACATGGCACTGGTTCCAAAGTATTATATAAGCAGTGGGTCCTTCCAAACTGTGGAGGATTAAGTTGCTGATATTAAAAAAAAACATAACTTGCAAAAATGCTTTGAGAAATAGGACCAGTGTAGTAAGATAAAGCAGAATTTGTGTGAAAGAAAAGCTCAGAGAAGTAAAAACAAAACAAAACAAAACCAAAAAAACAGGCAGGTCAGAGAGGCAAATAGTTTGAAGCAAACTAAAGACACTATTTTAGAAAAGCTTTCATTCTGGACACTGTAAAACTAAGAATTGGAATGGAAGGAAAATGCTGAAATATTGAGTATACAATGTAGATATTATGGCTCTCTTTTTCTGAAAAAATAATTTACAAGTACTATCTCATATCTATTCTACTTTTCTAGTGCTTCAGAACGTCTTCTCTACCTGTCTTAGCAGTACATTAGTATTCTGGTAGAATTTTACTATTTTGGTAGAATTTTACTATTGTTTATTTGACTAAAAAGTTTACGTGAACACAGTTTCAGATTTTATCCTGGATTTAGAGAGAGTTATGCTTTTTGATTTTCCCTCCTTTGAACCTGATCTTGCTTCTTCTCTCTCTCTCTGAGCTTTGTATGACTATGATTTTTCCTCATATCCTTCTCTTTCTCTATGAGCTTTGTGTGTGGCTATGATTTTTCCTCATATTCCTCTTTGTCCCAGCATCCAGTCAGTTGTCCTATTTTGCTACTACTTTCATAGTGTTTTTGTATCAAATCTTTTTATTTCTTAACTCTCAGTCTTGTATTTAAGCCAAGTAATACATCCTACAAGAATACTTGCTGCTTCATGCTCTCCCAATTTCAGAATTATCACACTGTACTGAACTGCCATTAAGTCATGGTTCATTTAGTACAATTTCAGATGCTTATTATTCTTACAGGATAGTTTTTATTCTATGCAAGTTATGACATTAACTAGCTTTATATTGATGAAAACAGTCACCATGGCTTGCTATATAAGTTACTAAGCACTCTGATCCAATCATTATACGGTTTTAATTCTATTTTCCTTCTATTTTAATTCTACATTCCACTTAAACCTTATCTCCTGGCATTTGGGCACATCTTAGGAAGTCATTATTCTGGGTAGGTATACCCTTTCTGAATTGTTAGCAGTCTACAACTTAGATGAAAATTTCTTTTCTCAAATATTATTTTTGCTCCTGACTTTAGGTAATATGTTTTCTCTGCCATGTGGTTTCACTTTTACTGATTGTTTTACTCCACAAATTTTAGGAGAAGATAGAAGGAAAAGAAAGAGTATTATTTAGGAAAGTCATGACAGATGTATTCAGTATATTAAAAAAGTATTCAAATGCAAATGCAACAGTGTTTTTGTATTGTTTATAGACTCATTTAAAGTAAATATTACCAGAGGTAACATGAATCAGTAATATGAATGTGGTATACAGCACCATGAGAAACACAGAATCAGTTGTTAAGGTCTTGGCATTCGTTTCCTTTGCAAGGCTCTTAGAAGTTGGTAGATCTTATCATCACTCATTTTCAGTGAGAAGATCAGGGATAGATGTTAACTAGAGTGCAGAACCTGGGATTGGAATGCCTAACACCCCACAGCAAAGCCCAGATATTGACATAATGGACACTGTTACCTCTTGTTCATATATCAGTGCCATGTTATCAATCTGTGACATAAAAATGTACTAATATTTATTTACTTTATATACTATTATTATTATTTAAGTAATTATACAAAGAAGTTGCCATTCAACCAAGTAGTTTATGAATACCATACAACTTGATCAATGTCACCCCTTTCAACGTGCTCATCTATCCCTTCCAACCCACCCCTTTCCAAACTTTTCTTAATTGGGTAGGATGTTCATGAATTTTTGACTGAATTCTCCATCCTACTTCTTCTCTTCATTTGCCTATTTAAATGTCTCCCCTTTTCACTTTTATTTAATGCTTTGAACTATATTCAGTTCTATGCATGTATATTTTAATTGAGATAATAAGGTTGATGTTTTTCTTTTGGTTCATAATATATACAAAACGAGTTGAAGAGTATTACAGTTTTTCTTAAAAGAAAAAATGAACACTGAGAAGTCATTTCATCAATACTTGATTCCTGATATACAAAAAGTTTAAAGTAACAGCAAAAAAATAGATTCAAGATGAAGATTCACTAAATATTTTGCAAGATAATGAAAAGTTTGATATTACTTTATATTACTAAGAAAAAGATAAGATTTGTGGTCTCTCTAGCTTTTATCTTTTCTGAAATCTATTTGTCATAAGCCAAGGGAGGAGGGCTTTTTTTCTTATATATAGATAATAAAAGTATTTTTATATGTACTAATTTATATAAGCATAAAATTTGTTGTATATTAGCAACAAACATGTTGCTTTTATTAACTCATAGCAGCAGTACATCAGGCATTACATATACGATTTTTATAGAGTTCTTTGCACATATTGTTAGGTCTCTCTGAGACATTTCATAATTAAACTTTACTTAAATTAATAAATAAACCAAAAAATTCTGAAAGAGCAATTGCCAAGTGAAAAACACTACTAACCTAACTGTGCCATAATTTACCCCAATTATTACTTCAAGTTGTGAAATGTCATGTTTAATAAATGGCTTTATTAAATCATTAATATTTTATTTTAATATGCTTAGCACTGGACAATTATGTTTAAAAATACTTCTTTACCTTGTCTGTCTTCTCTATAGGGTTTGTATTGTCTAGGAAAAAGGGAAAATGTGCCAACAGCCAACCTACTTTTATTTTACGAATGTCTTTCATTTCTTTGAAATAGGTCTTTTTCTTTTTTAAGGTGGAAAATAGACTCTAATTCTTGTTTGCTCTTTAAAGTTTTATTATTTTAGGATTTTTTCCTACTGGGAATGAGCATTAGCATACTCAGGTGAATTGCTTAAAGTAAGGGCCTCAAGCTACCCTTGTCTGGCTGGTAGGATGAGGCAAGATATCAAAACTTTTGTCTGACTGCTCACATTCCTTGTCTTAGAGTACTGCTACTCTCAAGAGCATATATCCATGATCTTTCTACTTCTAGTTTTATTACTTCTTTTGTATTATTTAATACATCTAAAGACACTTCCAAAAGACAAATTTTTCCATTTTGGAGAAGTAATGGTTTGGAACCTAAAGAAACACATTAAGGTTCCCAGTATGTATTTTGCAAAGGTGAGAGAGTACAAGGGCCATAAAGCAATTAAGCATATGATCTTAGAGACATTAATCCATCAAAGATCATAAGATGTTTAAAAAGTCAACAAAAATAATATCCTGTAAAGGTCAAGTGAAAATGGGCACCTATAAATGTTGTATTTCTCTTTTAGCTGTTTTGTCAGATACTTAACGCAAAAGAAAAAGAAAATATTAAAGTGAGGGAAAGAACTAATCTAACCTCATAACTGGAACTTAGAAGTCCATGATGTTACTTCTATGAAGCGTGAACCTAAGTTATAATTTATCCTAGTGAATGAATGGTTCATATACTTCCAATTATTTCCTGAGGAAGTTTAAGTTCTACCAGGGTCGATACTGTTTTTGTAAACAAGAAACTGATATGCTTGATACTATTGAATACAACCAGGCATTTCTGAAAGTGTCATACACATTTCTGAAACCCACAATACATCAATTTTTAATACTTCTACTCTCTCAGCTCCATTAAAAAGATGGTAGGGGAAAGATTTTCAAGTAATTAATGATATAGTTAGCTGCTAAATATTAATAGGAATCGTAGTCTTGCATAAAATATAACATATAAACCTTTCCAATACAGACGTACCAGTAATTAAAGTTGAATATGTAATTACACTGATTTATAAGACAGGCAAAAAGTTACACATTACTAGCTTCTATGTAAACTGTGGGTAACAGCTAAACTTTGCATTTTACGGTTTATAAAAATGGGCAATGTCTTCACTACAGTTCATAAATGGTTTAGAGACCTGAATGGTAGTAAAAATTACGACAACGTATCCCATCGTGAATATTCTTATTACACCACACAATCCAAATGGGTGATACGACCTATCAGATGTAGAACTGCCTTACACTCTGCTTTATGCCCCAGAGAATGTCGTAGTACTAAGAATTTGTACAGTAGTTCTATAACAATACGTATAAGGCATTTAAGAGACTCTATAAGATGTATTCAAAGTGATTTTGATACACTATTTCATATTCTGTACACAGTACTATTTAACGTTACTTGAAATTTTATTGTTGGTTTTACTTACATACCATTAAAAGCTTCAAGAAAACTGTTAAACTTTCGAAGACTATTGATACATATTTTCCCCTCTAGGGAGTCTGGTCACCCTACTTACATGTGTGGCTGAGGCGAGCAACCTGGACTGCTGTTCCCATTGCTGTCGATGTGGTCCAGGGACCCATTGAGGTCTTCGTGGACGGCCTGCAGGAGGCCGCTGGATGCATTGTTGATCAGTCCAGGGTTACTTAGCAAAGGTAAACTGCTCTCTGCCAAGGCAGCCTAGTGGAAATGAGGAAGTGTGAAACAACTTTTCAGCTGTCCTTTAAGATACTTTTGAAAGCACCGATTTTCTTTTAATGGGTTCAAATTGTGACAGAGAGATTTTGGGAAGCATTTAAATCAAAGGTATGGGAAAGACAAAAATTCTAATTGGCCACTTGTGGCCCAGACAGCAGGGAAATGAAGCATGATATGAACATCTAAACAATAGTTTCTGCAGCAAACTTTCTCACTCATGTTTTAACCTTTCCCATCATGAAATGTTGAATCCTCTCATGTCATGAAATACTCCCAGATAATATAAGCAGTTGCTCTGCTTAAAAAAAAAAAAAATGACCAGAACTTAACTCAAAATAAAGAAGTCCTGACATTTGCCTCCTCTGCATAAAAATTATATATTATAATTAAACTTTAAAGTTTTTGCCACAAGCACCATGTTCCCCAACACTATGATGTGAAATCATTTATGACAGCCTGGATAAATATTAATGCATAGCCACATGCATTTGCAAAAGCTTCTATCAATCTAGCATTTGCAGGAAAGCCGAGTGTTCCAGATTTTGCCACAGGGTGTCCTTCTTGCTTCTTCACATCAAACGTAGTTTGAATTAGAACCAGTGTTTTTCCCTGTGCTAGGTTCTACAACTTACTTGGATGATAAACCAACTATTAAAGAACAATCATGATCCTGCCTAAATGGGAAAGCATCCCCCTCCCCCACAGCCACAAAACCAAAAACACTCAAATAGAAAAATAATGGGAAAGTGTAATCACATTACCTGCAAACTGGCATTAAGAGCTGCTCCATAGCCTAAACTGGTAGGTATGTTTTTTACTAAAGTAGGACTTCTGGAAGAAAAAAAATCAGATGATTTATAAATAACAATGTAAAATAAGTGGACATCAGCAATATCAGTTTAAAAGATCTGTTTTAACTTGCTGTTTTACACTATTAGTCCAGAATAAATACACTCCAGGCCA
>NW_024870874.1:5450000-5457500 GCF_019054845.1 Dipodomys spectabilis | reverse complement strand
GCTATCCTGACAACACAATCTCTCAATGTGTCTAATGGGGAGAGCTTTCTTTCCTGAACAACCGTTCAGAACAATTCATCATGATGTGCTTAGGGAATTGTCCCCCTACCCCCAATCCACATTTACCAGGAATAAAACAATTATCACTCCATAAATCATGACTTGAGTTCCCATGTGCTCTGGAACCGCTCATGTACAGTTGCTTCAGCTCCACTTTTCCTCTCCCCAAGTAAGAGTTCTACTGAACAGTCATTGCCTACCTGATGACATGGGAATGTTGTATTTGTCTGAATGTCGCCTTCGTATGGCTCCCACATTGGGCACACTGGCTGGGGTGATTACTGAGGGTCCCTGGGTAATCGGGGTGACTGGGGCCGTTGGTGTGGTAGGGGTTTGAGGTAAGCTCTGTGGGGATGTCTCCAACATGTTCTTCGACATGGTAACACTAGACACCAGATTTAGCTGCAAAGACCCAAGAGAAGGGCAGGAAAAAGGTAGAGACAAGAGAAAAAGACTTAAAAAGGTTTGACAAATGAGAGTAGATTCACTTCTACAGCTGTGTTGCCACTAATAAGCTGCAAAAGGAAGCAGCCAATCTCAACTAATTACAGGATGAAATTGTATCATAAGAACTCTAATTAGAGGATGCTGTTAGAGGTTATCTAATAATCTACTGCAATGTTACTTAGGACTAACTCCTTCTTGTCCTACCAGACTTCAGCGACAGTCTATTTCCTTAAATAAAAGCCAATTGCTGATTATTGACTGCCCCTGTTGTTAAACAGGTCTAGCCCCAAGTGAAGCAACAACAACAAGAATAATGAAGAATGCAGTGTGTGTGTGTGTGTGTGTGTGTGTGTGTGTGTGTGTGTGTGTGTTGTTTAAACCAATACGACTTAAAGTAAGTTGCTATTCTGTTGCTGCCAGAAATTTTTTTTTCCATAGTCCCAAATCTCAGCTGAGAGGCTCCAGCCAGCTGGAAAATTTTACACTGACCTTTAGTCTCCTTGCTAATTTGGTGGAATGGTAATGACATTACTACATATTCAAACAAAATTGTCTTAATTGCAAATTAGCCGGAGGAGGCTGAAAATTTTCAAATTAAATCTGATTGGAGATGGAGAGAGGGAAATGGAATTTCCTCACTAACAATCATTTGTGGCATGTGTTAACAAATATAATGAAATGTCAAGTTTGCCAATTCCTCTGGAAGTATCATTTTCAATTTATGATTACAGTGTCACTTAATGCTGATGTACCCTGGAAAGTGGGTGTCAGGGTAGAGAAAAGAAAAAAAAAAAGGTGAGAATGTATGCAGGCTGTTTAACAGTATGCCCTTCCATCCTCCCTCAGAAAGGCCCCCTTCTTCATTATCAAAAAGCTCATCCCACCTCTGTCATATTTACCACACATCTTTTGTCATAAATAGCATCCCATTAGCAAAACCTTTACTCAGGGCAGCACATAAGATTTCTCCCATATATGTGTCTATTGAAATGGTACTTGTAAGACATAAGCTATGGTCCTGTTGATTTCATACAGTCATCTGTATATCCAAGCAAGAAGACAAATCTTAATCTTTCTGCTGCTTTATAAAGTAACTGCTGAGTGGCTAAATTAGAGAATATTCAAGCTTTTGTGTATAATTTAGTAACACCTGCCTTTTTAAATCCCAAATACACTTCTTAAGATAAACCTTTTTTTAATGGGGAGAAAATGATGTGTACAGCATTGATTGATCTTTCTTTGTGGATTTGTTTTACACATTTAGTCAGTAGAGAGATTTGTTAGGGAAACAAAAATTAACATATGCCAGCTAATTGTTCTTCTTTCTTGGGCAGCAGCCAGAAGAAGCACATTAGCAGTCTAATAATAACGACTGACACCCTGAAGGCATCCCCAAGTGCATCTGTTCCCAATAAACCACAAACTGTTATTCTGTTCCTAGCCTAAGCCAGCAGACTGGGTTGGGAATTCTTTGTTACGTACATAAATAAAAGCTGAGATAATGCTACTAAACGCTGTAGTTAATGCATTTACAAAGCCACTGGTGTAAGCTTCCTTAGGATGTGCCAGAGTGCTTCTGCTTAGTTGGAGAAATGCAGAAAGATGCACATGCATCTGGGAGAGATGTTTCAAATGATGTTACAAAATAACACCAGAACCAACATATTCATAGTTGAGAATGCTATACTTAGACCCTATCATCAGGGCTACATATCTGTATGTTAGAAACATGAAAAGAAAAAAAAAAAACTTCCACATACATGAAAACAAAAAAAAAATTAAAACTAAAACCTCAGCGGGATGGTTACACCTTCAGTTTTAGAATTCACTTTTATTCGCTGTAAGGAAGCATAAAATGAGATATGCAAAGGGGGAAAAAAAAGCCAAATTGCAGATCAATGAAATATCTAGCTTGATGAATACTCAGTGGGACTCTACATTTTATGAACACATTAAAAGTTATCAAACCAAGAGATGTACATCTTTTCTATACAAACTACTCAAGTTTACAACATTACGGTAACTTATTCTGCATCCTGCCATAATAAGCATACCATGTTTGTAGGCGTGCAATCACAAACTGATAAAATAGAATTTATTATTAACTAAAGGGAAGCATGTAAAAGCCAGGATGAGCACTTAGCTACCTCGGCTCATCTGAATATAGTCAAGGTTGGGTGAAACTCATTATTCAGGACTCGCAGCCTTGATAACTTTGATTTTCATCCATCCATAGCATGGCCAAAAGGTACCATTTAATGAAGTACCATTCAGAGAGTAAATGGGGTCATATAATAGACAGTGCGGTTGCACCTTGTGTTCATGTACTGATAGCTGTTAAGGGTGCAGTGATGAACCAACAGAGCTCATTTCTCCTTGGTAATAAATTCATGCTATTAATATTTATCAAATGTGTGGGCCGTCTCAACTGAGCCACTGCACATGAGACCATAAATCTCTACTATCATATCAATTTTGAAGCTTCTTTTGTACAGTGTATAAATTTTAGGGTCTTTTTGAGGGGTATGAGTATTGACCACTCTTCTTTCAAACCAATTTGAGGCCAGTACTATAGTTTCCTCACTTCAGATATCACTATTTCCAAAGGGAACTTTAAACTGTGGTTTCATTTTAAATCGCTCATCTAAGATTCTGTATTAATTGCCCACCATCAAACGCAATTAGCAATTCTTTCATGTGTGGTTTATGTAATGTAATACTTCAATTACATTATTCATTCAGGTTCTGTTTTGGATTATAGGCTGAAAATTCTTTATTAGTGTAGATGTAACCATGCTGCTGGAGTTTTAAAAAATTTACTGATTGAATAATTAATTGGAAAAGAACAAGCTGCAGATTCCTGATGGATTTATGAGACAATTATTCTGTCTTGTGATTATCTACATTATACTATAGAAGCAAAAAATAATAATTCTCATGAAAAGGAAAGTCATATATACCAGATCAAAAAGATTCTCAGAAGTTTATTTTTAAAATTATACATACAGACTTTCTAGAGTTATAATGTTGTATATCAAGCTCAAAAAGATATATGTCTCTTTCCATTAAAAATATGTTTACAGTACCCTACACTTAAATATAGAACAAAGGAAAAAAACTCTAATATCTTGAAATAAATACCCTAGCAGAGGTTAAATAAATAGAGTCTCTATGCAAAAAAAGGCAAATTCTGAATAATATGAATTGGCCAGCAATATCAAGATACCAGGAGAAAATCTGACAACATGCTCTGCTTTCCATTACGTTCCCAGTACAAAATCAAATGTTCCTTGAAAAGAAATAGAGAGAGAAGCCAGGCTGACAATCACTAATCATTAGGCTATATGAGACTTTATTGAAAAGTATCCCACAAACTTTCATTAAACTAGAGTTACCCAACTTGATTACTCTAAGTTTCTGTGCAAACATCAGCTCGGTGAGATAACACAGTACATTCTTTCCTTTTTTCATAGCCTGTATATCTGACTACATTATCAGGTTGCGCTTACGTCTTATGTATGTTTCAGAGAAACTGCAGTTTTTATTTTCTATGATCACCCATTTTCCCTGGTAAAAAGCTCTCTAAATTAGCATTATGTTGTAATATATAGTAAAACCTATCAATATGTGAAAATACATCTTAACTGACATAACAACTGAAGAAATAGGACGAAATTGGCTATAAAAATACTCTGCTACTTTTGACAAAGTATTTGATAAAAAAAATCTATTTATCTGTATCTTATGATTGATCTCAGTCTTCTGTCAGATACCACATACCTTTCTATTTGTGATTGGTAGTGTTACTGCCTTTCAGGTGGCTCAAAGTGGGTTTCCTTTTAATATCTGTAAACCTATCACAGAAAGATATTCTCCCTGGCTTCAGCCTCAAGGCGGTGATTTGTGCACTGATAGGTGTACTTTGTTTAGTGTCACCCATGGTATAGATTGGATAGATTTTGTAAAAGATAGCATTACTTTAAAAGAAACATACAATTTGACAAGCGATTGCATTTTACTTTCATTTTATTGCCATATTTTTCATCACACTCATTGTTTTCTAACTGTCACTAAATTGTTCATTTTCTTAGTCTGTTACATTGGTAGAGCTATTTACTGTTTATAAAGCAATATGCACTTACAGGTTTGGGAGATGGTTTGGGCTCTGAGGGTCGCATGTGCAAGTGGGTCATCATTGCTTGAAGACGTTCGCGTTCTTTAGAAAGCTGTTAAGAAAGAGTGAGATCAGAAGCATTTTAGAAATGACTGATACAGCTATTTTATCACAGTGATACATCTTATCATCGAGCTTGTCTCAGAGTAATGATTCCTGCATATAAAAAGTCTGTGTCAGTAGGAACTTTCGCTGGGAGGAAATGTAACTTTAGCTACGGAGTGGGGGTGAAAAACTTTTATAGCTTTCCTTATGTTAAAAGGTCAGAGAAAACAAATAACACTTCATCTTTTTGTCAATAAGAGAATTGAGGTCACAGTTGCCTCGACAGTAACAAGTTACCGAAACCATAAATTAGAAGGCCCATGGTGTCTCTTTAAAGTCCTATGGACACTGTTAGCAATGGACTAGTGCCAGCAGCTGTGAAGGGGTGAAGGGTTCTCAAAGCGAAGTGCCTGCCAGGATTGTCTACACACTTCATGCATTCCCACTGAGGTCCAGATAGTGCCCCCTGCAATCTGCTATCATCAATCTAATTCAATAGAGTGACAGAGACCAGGCAGTGTGAAACACTGAACTCTGCCACGGAGTCGGAATCTACACTTGTACTGGCTCTCATTACAACTGACGGACCTTACTTTTCCATCAGTCAGATGAAAAAAAAAAAAAAAAGAATCTGAGAGGCATAATTGGTCACACGGCAAACTGCCTCATCAGTTGAATACTTATGTTTTAATCTACCTTTTAGACATAGTAAACAAGTTTCCCAAAATGCTTTCCACATGACAGCAAGGGATGATGCTTTTTTTTTTTACCCCTGTGTACTTGATCACTTTACAACTCAACATAATTTTGGTTCTTCTTTGATATAAAGCAGCAGCCCAATGAGATTGAGGCAAATCGAAGACAAAAGTGTGAAAAAAGATCCTATGCTTAATTAAACCAAAGAAAGTTTTAGCTTGAGAAATATAATCTCAATAAGATGAAATGTTAGCAGAAAGGTTTAAAGAATTTGTAAAACATAACTTCGGGTGATTTTTATGCTTTCTGATCAGTTTTTTGAAATCTGTTTAGTTTGGGGCCAAATTCTATTTGAATAATAATGGCATTTTTAAAAACTTAAAAGAGCAGCATCTTTCCTCACATATATTGTCATCTGTGAAAAACACATTACTATCCATTACTGTAGTTAAAGGCAAATACTGAGAACTCTTGCAAGTTATAGACTAGTATTAGGCTGTAATAGACATGCTATGACTAAGACTGGTCTTAATAACTTTTATGGGGGAATCAAGGTTAACTCAGATACAAACCATCTTCCATAAAATTTTATCTTATTGGGGTTTTGGTAGAACTTACACTACAAACAATGGAAAATTATTATAGCCTGAACAGTATCCAAATGTAGATGATACAGTCTAAGTGCAATAGCACATCAAACTATATCAATCTTCCCCCAAGTTATCAATCACTGCTATTGTTAAAGCAACTAAAGTTCCATGTATCTCAATCAGACGTTGTGTTTCCAAGATAACGCACTGTGGCCTGAAAGCCTGAGCATCTGCTCCACGTAGGCCGGAATCTGGCAATGGAGTTCACTGAGTGAATATTTGACAAACCTGGATTTCTAACTGCTGCACCACCTGCATTTGCACTCGACACTGGGCAGTGCTTCGGTCATCCAATGCATGCTCATTGTTAAGGTGCCTACACAAACACAAGACACAAAGCAAGACATTAATTAATATCACTAATGCCTGTCTCATGGCATGTGGTCCATTTAAATAGCACTACATTGAATTCACAGGTTCCTGTGAGTTCACCTTGAATTGGTACAGAAGCAAAGTTATTCATGCTTGAATGTTTGGTGAAACTTATTCATGTAATATAAAGGGCTAAAAATGTCATTGGTCATTTCTAAATATATCATATTTCCCCAAATAATATAAACTACAAGATGCATTTCATACATTACTAAAATGTCTTAAAAGGATATCATATAGGAACCAAAAGTAATTCTAAAGAGAACAAAGGTAATTCTCTATTCCATTTTTCTTTGAAAAATGATGTTGTTCCTATGTTTATTTTTTGTTTGTTTGTTTTTTGTTGGTCGTGGGGCTTGAACTCTGGGCCTGGGCACTGTACCTCAACTCTTCAGCTCAAGGCTAGAGCTCTCCCACTTGAACCATACTTCCACTTTCAGTTTTCTGGTGGTTTATTGGAGATAAGAGTCTCATGGAGCCAGGTGCTGGTGGCTCATGCCTGTAATCCTAGCTACTCAGAAGGCTGAGATCTGGGGATCATGGTTCAAAGGCAGCCCGGGAAGGAAAAATCCCTGAGACTCTTATCTCCAATAAACCACTCAGAAAACCGGAAGTGGCACTGTGGCTCAAGTGGTAGAGCACTCACTAGCCTTGAGCTGAGGAGCTGAGGTACAGCGCCCTGGCCCCACGAATTGAACCTGGGGGTTCAAGCCCCACGACTGACAAAAAATAAAAATAAATAAAAAATAAAAATAAAAGTAAAGAAGGATGGATCATTAAAACACTCCTACTCTAGTTCTTATTATATATTAGTTTATCACCATTGTTAGACAATATATGAAGAAATTTCTATTGAATAGTACAACAATTTAGTAGAGCAGTATTTCTAATGAACTTGAAAATATCCAAATAATATGTACATTGTAATTTGTAATGCATAATTCATTTGATGGCTTTCAAAATCCAAAAAATTATCTTCATTGGGCATCAGTGGCTCACATCTATATCCTAGCTACTTAGAAGGCTGAGAGCTGAGGATTATGGTTCAAAGCCAGC
>NW_024870874.1:5417500-5445000 GCF_019054845.1 Dipodomys spectabilis | reverse complement strand
AAAAAATATATATATATTATATGATTAATATATGTAAGCATACCTTGTATCACAAATAAGGGATTATTATATGATGAATTCTCATTTTTTTTTTTGTCGGTTGTGGGGCTTGAACTCTGGGCCTGGGCGCTGTCCCTCAGCTCTTCAGCTCAAGGCGAGCGCTCTACCACTTGAGCTACAGCGCCACTTCCGGTTTTCTGGTGGTTTATTGGAGATAGGAGTCTTACAGTCTCTCCTGCCCAGGCTGGCTTTGAACCGCGACCCTCAGATCTCAGCCTCCTAAGTAGCTAGGATTACAGGCGTGAGCCACCAGCGCCTGGTGATGAATTTTCATTTGACTCCATGCAAATAGAGTTTCTGGAGTTCATTTAGACATGCAACATGAGAAAGGAAATTTGAAATACTGTATTTTTTTTAAATTAGCGTTCATTATTTACTATAAATAGGCTAAATAGAGATCATTTCCTTTTATTTCAAGCATTTTAAGTCATTTAAGTGTTAAATTAAAACTGATACTATAAAATGCATTTCTAGTATATTTTACAACTAAAAAGACTTATTTTTCTTAAAAACTTAATAAAATTAGATATAAAATTTTGTGAGGACAGACACAGGAAAATTGAAAGTAAAGATCTTTCTGGCTTTTGGTTTTGCCCATCCTCAGTTCTCTCATTCCTTACAATAAAAGAAGCTTCCTCTGTGACCGTGTGCATAGGTGGTGACATCTTCATTACTTTCTCCCAGAATAAAGTTAGTTCATTTCTAAACTATATTGTCTTATTAATTTCGAATTTTCTTGTACATCTTTAGGAACAAGAATGTACCAGTATAGGAGAAGGCATCTAATTAATATTTCATTTTATTACAGTATACTGACATTTGCTCTACTATAGAATTTATCACAGATCTTTGAATAAGAGGCTAATGCATATACATTCATAACAAAAATAGACTAAAAGAAAGAACTTAAAAATCTACTGTCATTAGTTCTGTCATCCCTATGAAGCTAATGGGTTGGAAAAATGGTCACTCTCTGAAACCAAAGTTGATATTTAATTGAAAGGAAATGCTTTTTTAATTGTAGTTTCTTCAGTTAAGAAAAAAAATAATAAAGTAGAAACCATTGGCAGGAATATAAGAAAGGACCATGGGGGACACAAGGAGAGTTTATATTCACCTCATCGTTAGTAGTAAAAAAATCGTTTGAGATGAATAAAAATGCCTCTTTCCAGTGTCAAAAGATGATGATTATTATTATTACAGGTTTCCCCTCTATAGCCGAGGCTAGTTTGGGACCACCTTCAGGCTGGCCTTGAGCTTATTAGCTTCCAGATATGGACCACTGAAGTTTGAGTTTTATTTTAAAAAATTGGGGTGCAAAAAAGATGTATTTTAAGCAAATTGGAGCAAAACAAAATGCACAACTTTTATAAGTCTTGTTACATAAATTACCATTCTCGTGAAATAGTACAGTTTTTATATAAACAACAGTAAACAAGATAATATATTGATGAAGATTAACCTATTCAAAAAGGAAATATGAAATTACTTGTTATGATTATTTATATCTCCTATCTTGTATTCTTTTAAGAAAGGAAATATTCAGCAAAGATACCTTGCATTTTTGTTGTTGTTGTTGTTGTTGTTGTTTTAGCTTCGCTTGGAACAGGAAAATGACTTTCCTACCTCCTCTCCTCCTGTAAAATGGCAGCTCACTATTCTTTTGATCTAATAGATGCAAATGTTCCATGTACAAAAATCCGTTGTGCTACATGAAGCAAGTTTTCTTTCAATTGGTCAGAAACAATGAATGGTTAAAAAAAATTCTTGTGGAAATTTCACTGTAAATCAGTTATAAAGTTCTTATAATGCCAAGTACTTGCGCCTGGTTGTTTATGGTGCTTTCGCTGTCTATGCTGTAGTCAGGCTACCATTTGTAAACACATCTTTTTGATGTTTCTGCCAACATCCTGGCAACAAAGCAGTGCAATTTCAAATGAGCTAATTAACTTAATTGTTGATGAAGCATGAAACAGTTCATTCACCCTGTGAGCTACTCCATGACAACATAAGAGTCTCAGTCTGCATAGTTACTCATCTCCATAAGCTCTGTCTGGAGAAGCTCTTTACTTAGATCTCTCCTATGCCAGAATGGGGGTGGAAATGATTCATGAAAGATGAATATTTTCATTTGAAAGACTCCCCGTAAAAATCTTTTAAAATCAAATATCATTGTTGGGAAAAAAATGTAAGATTTCCCAAAGCTTTGATTTTAAATTAGCTGAGCTATATACAATCAATTAAGCAAATATTCAGCCATGTATACTACTTTTAGTTTCATGAAGGACAAAGAAGTAAAACAATTATTTAAGTTTTGCATACCATTAACTTCTAGTTTTCATACTTGTTATTAAATATCATTGTTTAAACTTGAGAATAAAAAAATTCACAATTCAAAAATAAACCTGCAGAATACACCTGTCTGTTGAAATACATAGAGAGATTTTTATGCATTCACATGTATGATCGGAATTTTCAGTGTAAATTCAAATTTAAGGGTATCCTACCTTAAAAACATGTCTGCCCGTGACTAATATTGCTACCATAATAGACCCTTCTTTTTCAAAATTCTTACTGAAGATTTATCAAAGATGGTCATAAAACATGTCCATGATGTGTCCACCTTCTGATTCTAACATGGGTAATCCACTTGTTGGAACTCACTGAAAACTTGGTACATTTTTGCATGTATCTTTCCACAGCCCCCTTCATCTTTATTTATGACATATCTACGACTCCCATACAATGTGTCTCCCGCTCAAAAACTAAAATTAAAACCTACTTTAAAAACTGTCCAAAATCTTCACAAATGCTTTCACAGCCAGGCCACTTGCAAACACCATGGCCATAGAGAGTGTGAGAGGCCCCAGTCTCCTCGTGTGACGAGCTGCAGCAAAAGAACAGGACGTCAGATTCATCTCAAAAAGCCATAATCGTTGCAGGCTGCTAGCGCCTGTCAGGTTACGATCAGTGACAAACAGGTCAAAACAGGTCAATTCAGCTCAGAGCAGTCAGAAAAATTTAATCGTTCTATTGAATAGTTCAACTGCCAAGGCTAGATGATGTTCCAATTAGAGAAGAAAGAGAGCCAAAGATGACTGTTAATAAAGGAAGAAAAACTAAGAGGATTGTATAATATCATATGCTAATTCTGCCATATGACCTTCATGTAACATTTTGCCTCTAAATAAAAAAATATACATTCTTATATGTTCAAGTATAAAAAAAATTTTAAGAAAACACTAGCACACATCATCAAATTTTTGAGATATTTTTTAAAGAAGATATAAATGTGGAGGACATTGAAATTATTAAAATAATTTAATATTTATGTATGGCCCATATATATCTTAATACTTGGTTCAATATGCCACTTTGGATCAGTATTTGTTAACTATACTTCTACCTAATTACTGTAGGCTTTTGACAAGTAACTATTATACTGTATAAAGAATCTTAGGAAAACTAAGTTTTGAAATATATTATTTTCAAGTAAATCTCAAAACAATAACATGACAGTGTTCATAAGTATATCATTTTATAAAAAAGCTAACATGAATTTTTTTACCTCCTCAATGGAGGCCATCAACACTGTTTATATTTCAAACTATATTTTCATTAAATCTTTGTTTCTTTGAAAAAAATATTTATAACAAAACTGTAAATGAAATATACATACATATGAGTAAAGTAGATTGATACATTTAATTTCAAAACAAATCACTATGAACCACTACACTTACATACAATTCATGGATCTATAAGTGAACCTACCCCATCATATAACAGAAGTCTCCAATGAATTTTCATCTTTTCAAAGAGACTTCATTCTGAGCAGTATTTTAGCTTATTGCTTCATATGAATTATTTGAGAGGATTTGATTAGCTAGTGTTACCTCTAAATTAATAAAATTTCATGAACAAAATTTCCTGGATATTCCTTTTACAAACAGATTTATAACAACAAAAATAAAACAGGAAATTGAAAATTTAACAATGTATCTAATGTTTTCACAATCAAATTATTTCTCTATTGATTGTTAGTGAAAGGCTTATAAACAATGGCTAATATGTTTTCATTTTTATGTGTTAAAAATTCTACCATGCCACTACAATAAATAAAAGCAGTTCTGCTGAGCACCCATGGCTCATGCCTGTAATCCTAGCTTCTCAGGAGGCTGAGCTCGGAGGACAGTAGTTCAAAATCAGCCTGGTCAGGAAAGGCTGTAAAACTCTTATCTCCAATAAAAACCACCAGAAAGCCAGAAATGGCTCTGTGGCTCAAGTGGTAGAATGCTTGCCTTGAGCCAAAGAGCTGAGGGACAGTGCCCAGGCCCAGAGTTCAAGCCCTATGACTGACAGAAAAAAAAAACACAAAAAATAAACCCAGTTCTTCCTTCTTGTTTCTTATGGCTGAGATTACTTATCAATGTTTATCTACTCTCTATTTTCTAAGAGCATGTTTAATATACTGAGGAGGATATACATGTTCATGAATCTTTACTTAATAGAAAATTAGAAACTGGACTTTAGTCTGAAAAATGGTTAAAAGTTCTCCTATAAATCAGGTTAATCATGATAGTCATAAACATACATGGATACAGCATTTTATATGCACTTGGAAAAATATATTTCTTCAGGAAAATTCACCAACCACCTCTATTACATTACTGACATTTGAACTGCTTTCTTTTCTAATAAGAAAAAAGAACACATGAGATCATCGAACAATACTTACTTAACTTGTTCTCTGCATTTTTTCCTCATTGAGTATAATTTTTTACTTTTAATTCGATTAACGATGAAACTGAAATGTGGTGGTGGATAGATACTGTATGTAGCTGTGAAGGCTTACCTGTCTCGTCTTGCATTGAGGACTGAAGACTGTCCATTTACCATGGAATGATGGGTGATGGGTGGTGATGCTTTGGAAGTGGTGGAGGAGGTAGTAGAGGAGGAATTGGTGGTGAGGTCCAGCCCTCCGTGTTTAATGCCATTGTCTTCCATACTGTGAACTCCAGTCACTTCTTTCCATAACTGCTGGATCTCAGCAGGACTTAAGCCAGCTACAAAAGGAAAGAAATTGGCTAATATGACAAAAAGTTTACATAACCAGTGTGGATTATTAATGGATTAATGCCAACAACAAAAGTGATTAGTAAAAATAGCTTTTATATCATCAGAACTATAACTTTTGTCCTAAATAGTTACTTGTTAAAGATTGGAATTTTGAAAACGGTACTGAAATTAATAGTGTTGGGGAAAATATATGGGTTAATAAAGGGGACAAAAGAATCTGTAAGTCTAGGCCTGGTAGTATATATTTGTAATCTCAGCTACTCAGAAGGCAGAGATAGGGACTATCAACAGTTTGAGACTGGCAAAAAGTTAATGAGACGTCATCTCAACAAATAAGCCAGGCATGGTGGCTCACAAGCCAGGTCACATGGAGAAATAGGTTTGTACCAGGGTCTAGAGCTAGTCCTTTTTTTGTATATATATATTTTTTATTGTAAAGATACACTACAGAGGGGTTATAGTTACATAAGTAAAGTAATGATTACATTTCCTATTGAGCACTGTTACTTCCTCCTTTGGTAGGGGAAAAACAAAAAGCACATGTCCCTGTGTTAAAATATTTCATGTAGTTGAGTGCAGAACTGACAAAATAAATAAATAAAACCCTTACAAGATTTATTTCAAAATTAAATAATTTGTCTATTCACCTATTCATCCTTTAAGACTAGCTTTGTTTTTCTCTCTCTTTTTGTTTGGTACTGAAGTTGCATCTCAACATGAATATGTACTTATCCTGGCTTGCATAGCTGGTAATCTACCACTTGTGCCACACCTTCAGTTTGGCTTTTTTAATGGTATTTTGGAAATGGAGTCCCTGGAAACTTTTCTCCTGAGGCTGGTTTAAAACTTTAGTCCACTGGGTCTCAGCCACCTCAGTAACTAGGATTACAGGGATGAGCCAGCCAACATCAGGTTCAAGGTAACTTCCTCCTGAGTAGCGAGGATGATAGGAATGAGCCTACCAGTGCCTGTCCAGCTTTTACTTGCTACTCATATATCAGTAATGAATGGAAAGAGAACTAGATTTTAGAAATAATGCATATCATAAAAAAAGAAAAGGCAAAAAAACAAGAAAGAAAAGAATATAAGGAAAATTAGTTGTCATTCAACTAAAAAAAAGAGAGATTTAACAATTATCTGGTTATCTTATTCTTTCTCAATCAGGCCAACCACATGAATTTTTCTTTGGGATAGCTGGAAAAAAAAAACAGTATATTTGCTTCCATTGATCCTTTAAGTACAATAGATGATATGTAAAGCTCTTCAGTTTTGTCTAATGGATAGAAAGCTCACTACTCACTTCAATCCTTTGGTTCAAATCATACAAATTTACATGATTGTAAAATCATGAGAATAGTAGAGCTAGGTGAGGTCTAACCATGTGGTTTTTAACAAAAGTTTTGGAAATTACTAAGATTATCATTTCTCAAATATGATTTATAAACTGGCACTTACATGAGCTAAGAACTAAACCATTATATATTCCTTATCTTATGTTTTAATGCTTACTACAATCTAACAAAATTAGTATTTTTATTTTAACCAATTTAGAGATAAAAGGAAAGAGAACAAAATTCAAAAATGTGTCTCATGGCACAAAGTTTATACCTGGTAAACATGTGATTCTAATCCAGATGGTCTGACTTCAATGCTTTTGTTTTAAAAACACTATATTAAGAAAATATGAGGGCTGAGAAGGTGGCTCAGTGGTAGAGCACTTACTTGCCTTGCATGCATGTGGCCCTGGGTTCGATTCCTCAGCACCAC
The DNA here is from genome assembly GCF_019054845.1 of Dipodomys spectabilis. Lineage (NCBI taxonomy): Eukaryota > Metazoa > Chordata > Mammalia > Rodentia > Heteromyidae > Dipodomys > Dipodomys spectabilis. Next base: position 5,438,094 of record NW_024870874.1, on the reverse strand, counting down.
ATAAACAAAAAGAAAAAAGCTGGAAGAGGCGCTGTGGCTCAAGTGGTAGAGTACTAGCCTTGAACTGAAGAGCTGAGGGACAGCGCCCAGGCCCAGAGTTCAGGCCCCATGACCAGACCCCCCCCCCAAAAAAAAAGAAAAAAGAAAATATGAAAATAACTGACTAGGGCCCAGAATGGTGGTACATACCTACAATTCCAGCTAGTTGGGAGGCAGGGATTGTGATGAACACAGTTTGTGGCCAGAGTGGACAAAAATATTAGCAAGTTACCATCTCAACAAACAAGCGCATATTGTGGCTTGTTACTTGTAATCTTAGCTACCTAGGAGGTATACACAAGAAGATCAAACTGCAGACAGCCCTGGATAAAAATGCAAAATTCTATCCAGAAAAAAATAACTCAACTGAGAAGGATTTGACAATATGGCTTAAGTAAAGTGTCTGCCTATCAAGTACAAAACCCTGAGTTTAAACTTTAATAACACACACACACACACACACACACACACACACACACACACACACACCACATATGCTAGGAAAATGAGGCTGTAATTATAATTACTATCATTTATCATTAAGCATTTGCTATATTCTAGACCCTTATTAAATGCTTTACATTCATAACATCAGTTAATCTCATTGGAGATTACACATGAAAATAAAGTCTTAGAAAGGTTAACAGTGCTGCCTCCAAATCAATGAATTCATAAACAGTGTATAGAATTCAAACCCTGTCCCTCTTCAGCTCTAACCTCTGTGATCTTTATTGCTAGGTGTCCCTCCTTCTCAAAGGGGGAAGTGCTATTTAAACCATCCTTATGTCCAACCCAGTGTTCATGACATCAGATTCGCTAGTGATGGTGATCAGGAGCATAGGTAGAGTAGGTAAATTGGAATGAGCAGGGGACAGAGGCAAGAGGATATAAAACAATGAGGAGGAGAGGGAACCTTTTCACCCCCATCCCTTAGCATGTAAAAATCACTGATCTATGTGGTGGTAAATAGCCAATGGCAATGGAAGGATTGTTTTCTGCCTTCCTTTTCAGAAATGGATGACTCCCAGTTCACCTATAGGAGAAGTGTTTGATCACAGTGTTAAACTCTTCTCCACAATAACTTTTAGCATTTTTAAATGATTTATGCTATGTTTTCGATAAAAAAGTATTGTTTTTAAGCTATCTATGGACCAATTTTCTTCCCACAGACTCTCTCCACTAAAACTATATTTTATAAATATAAACAGGTATTTCTTAACTATTTATTTATTTATTTATTTACTTATTTATTTATTGTCAGTTATGGGGCTGGAACTCTGGGCCTGGATACTGTCCCGGGACTCTTCAGCTCAAGGCTAGCACTCTACCACTTGAGCCACAGTGCCACGTCTGGCTTTTTCTGCTTATGTGGTACTGAGGAGTTGAACCCAGGGCTCATGCATGCAAGGGGACCTTCCCAGCCCTACTGTCAGATCTCTAATGGCTAGAACAGTCCTTTGTCTGTCCTAAATAAATATCTGTTGACTGATTATAAAAAACATGCTGATTCCCACCTGGAAATTTTGCAACTCTTAAAGGCTATCCTATTTATGAACATTACTACCTATAAGACAAACGTGTAGCCTTGTCCCAGTGGCTCACGCCTGTAATCCTAGCTACTCAGGAGGCTGAAGTCTGAGGATCATGGTTCAAAGCCAGCCCGGGCAGTAAAGTCGATGAGACTCTTATCTCCAATAAACCGTCAGAAAACCAAAAGTGGTGCTGTGGCTCAAGTGGTAGAGCGCTCACCTTGAGCTGAAGAGCTGAGGGACAGCACCCAGGCAGCCCAGAGTTCAAGCCCCAGGACCAACAACAACAACAAAAAAGACAAATGTATAAAGAATTACAATTGATTCTAGTTGATTTAACATAGATTGGGTAGCTAATATTATTTTTTTTACCTTGTAAATGACTATCATATAGAGATAATTCAAGATCGTGATTCCATTAATAACTTAGTTATCGGTTCTTTAATCATTTGCTAATGTAAGTATCCTTACCTACTGTAGGATTTCCATATTATCAATTGGTATTGAAAATTCGCAATACCCATCAGGCAATAATAAAATGAAAAATGAAAATTATTTATTACTGTGACTTTGTGACAAAGTCTTGACATCTAACATTTGTTAAACTCTTCTTTGTGGATCTAAAACTAGCTATAAAATTTAATAACAATATTATCAATTTTGTACAATTGTAAACTTTTAAAGCCTTGATCATTCACAGAAACTAATTAGTTTATTTTCTTTTCAGAGAGATATTAAAAAGTTGAATTAAATGGTTTCCATGAAACGTAATCTTCAAAATACTGTTAATCCAAGTAGTCTGTAGGTCTATAACTTGGAGGATACATGTATAAATCGTCTAGTGACAAAGAAACTTGAATCCTAATGATTTCAATGTGTTCCAAACATGTTTAGTGAACACCTCCACAAACTCATTTCAATTACATGAATTTATATCAGGTTCATATAGCCTTTATAAATTAATATTAACCACATGATCTGTACTTTACACCCCTCTTCAAACTACAGGCTTCCTATTGATATTCTTCTGTCACCTTACCAAATTTCTGAAACATATCGGTTTCTAGAACTTTCTATCCCCTTCATGTCCTGTTGTAGTCATCTCCACCTGTTTTATTTACATATGTGCACTGTTCCTCTTGTGCCAAATGTGGCTTTATATGCTTCCCCATGATAACTAACACATCCCACCCAACCCATTTTGTATTATATATGTTTTGCTTTTTTTAAATAAGTTTTTAATTGTGAAAATATTGTACAGAGGGGTTACAGTTACATGAGCAAGGTAATGAGTACATTTCTTATCAAGCATTGTTGCCTCCTCCTTTGATTTTCCCCTACCATCCCTTTCCTCCCATCTCCACAAATACACTCTCTCCCCCCGACCTAAATCGTAAAGTTTTTTTTCAACATAGTGTCTTATACATCTCATTATTGCAATGGGTCAACCTGTATCCCTATTTAAACAATTTGTTTTTTCCCTTCCCCTCCACAAATTATACCAACATCAAATACAAAGAAAACAGGGGTTATACCATGGGGAAGGGTCACACAAAGCAACAAAAAAAATCACATGATGCCTCATAAGTACATTAGAAGCAATAGCAAGAAAGAAATATTTTAATGATACTGTTATCAGTCGCAATGATTTTTGTTTATGATTATACACAAGTCATACAAGCAGATGGTGAAGTACAGGCTAGTCATCACTGGTGTCACTCCATCTCAGGACCTCTTCGTCCCTGGCTTCCTTGTCTAAGAGTTCAACTTCTCCCACTTCCTCCAACATTTGCTTTGCTTTTCCTGGTCCTTCTATTTATTATCCTCCCCCCTCTTTGGTACTCATTTATCTGTAGTTTACTTATTTATTATCTATATGTACAAAATGCTTGTCTTATGATGGCAGGGATCCTCGGTGCATACTAATCCTGGAAGGATTTCCAATTTGGTCAGAACCCAGTTGTTCTAGCAAATGTACTGTCTTAGTTTGTTGGAATATTGCAGAGAAAGAGTCAAGCTTTATCTTAAGAGGATTCACTTTCTCTTAGTAACTCACTTTAGCAATATATATATATATATATGTATGTATGTATATATATACATATACATGTAAACTAGTTCTAAAATTCTTTGCAATTATGTTAGTGGAAAACTCTATGACCACAGAAAATTGGAAAGCCCTATTATGTTTTTAAGGGATGATTTGGGCTTGTTCTTATAGGGGCAGGGAATTTTCAGCCTGTCTATATAGCCCTCAAATCATCTGGAAAGTGATAAAAAGTTTCTTCTCCTATGTTGCCTGGGTTTCTCATCCTTTTGAGAATGTAATTTTCATGGGAGTTGAGTGAATAAAAGGCTGTATCCTTAATCAAAATGCATGGGATACCACAAAGAAAGCAGTGTAATAACAATTCTTTAATCTGTTGTTCAGAGTTTGTAGGTAACTGTAAGATGGCAAGAACTGTGCCAGGAATTAATGGCAATTTGATCATTCATATCTAGGTTTACCATCTGTGGGGTACCCCAAGCTTAAAATTTTCAATGGTATGATTTATTATTCAATGTCACATTAGCACTTTTTTTAACTAAAAAAATATTCTTTCAAGCCAGGGACCCAGTGGCTCACACCTATAATCCTAGCTATTCAGGATGCTGAGATTTGAGGGTCATGGTTCAAAGCCAACCTGAGCAAGAAAACCCATGAAACTCTTATCTCCAATAAATTACTCAAAAAATGCAAGAAGTAGAGCTGTGGCTCAAATAGGGAGTGCTAACCTTGAGCAAAAGAAACTCAAGGACAGTGCCAGGTCCTGAGTTCAAGCCCTAGGACTGGCACAAGCTCGCGTGCACACTTGCACACTCACAGACACACACACACACACACACACACACACTCTCTCTCTCTCTGTTTTTTACATTTTTATGTCTAGTGATTTTTAAATATTATATTATTTATAAGTAAGGATGAACAATAAGCCTACTGTGAATTTCTAACTAAGTGTTGTTTAGTGATCTCTGCCTTTGTTACTTTCATAGAAGTATTTGCATCACATGTTTTTTTTGTTAAGACAACTTGATACTGAACAATTTGAACTGAGATATTACCATGTACTTTCCAGTTTTCATCTTAGCTTTTATATTTGGAAAAGCAGTGCACCCATGTCCAAAATAATCATATCACTCACAAGAGAATGCATTGCAAAGGTAAATTTCTACTCCACCCCTGACAGTCTCTAATTCTTCTCTCCAGAAGAGAGCTAGTTTCTGGAACGTCTACCAGTCTGTGTTTATTATCTGTCAAACCAAATAAACTGTTGATCTACATTTTTCTTTCTTCCTTTTTTCTTTCTTTGTTTCTTTCTTTTTTTTTTTTGGTTGGTTGTGGGGCTTGAACTCTGGGCCTGGGCGCTGTCCCTTAGCTCCTCAGCTCAAGGTTAGCGCTCTACCACTTGAGCCACAGAGCCACTTCCAGTTTTCTAGTGGTTTATTGAAGGTAAGAGTCTCAGAGTCTCACAGAATTTCTTGCCTGGGCTGGCTTTGAACTGTGATCCTCAGATCTCAGCCTCCTGACTAGCTAGTATTACAGGCGTGAGCCACCAACACCCGACTTGATCTACATTTTTCTAGAGGACCAACATCAGTCATTAATAAAATCTATCTTTAATATGTATCTACTGACAGGTATTTGTTTTGTCCAAATGTCAAATAAAGAGCAGTAAAAATAAGTATATGTTTAAAACCAATAACAACAACAAATATCTCCATCAATAAGCAAACTTAACTTCTGAAAGTAAACTTAACTCTGGTTTTGGAGGGGAATAACCAAGAGTAAATGAGGGAAGGCATGACACAATGCTTGATAAGAAATATACTTATTATCTTGCTCATGAAATTGTAACCCCTCTGTATGGCATTTTCACAATAAAAAAATGGAAAAAAAAGAAATGTGCTCAATACCTGACTTATGTAACTATAACTCCTCTGTACATCAACTTTCCAATAAAGATAAAAATTAAAAAAAAAAAACATGTTCTGTGATTTTACTAATAAAATTTTTATATGTTGCTATTTTTCTTTCTGTTTTCTTTCTTCCTTTTTTGGTTGCTAAGGTATAAACTAAGGGCCTCACACTTGGTAGGCCTGTACTCTACCATTTGAGTCATACCTCCTGTCAGTTCAGTTTTAGTAATTTTTCAAGTAGGGTATCATGTTTTGGCTTGTGAAAGCCTCAGACTATGACCCTCCCACCTACAGCATCTCATGGAGGTAGGATAAAAAGTGCACTCCATTTTGTCCTGACTGACTTGAGCTATGATCCTCTAGATTTTCACCTCCTCAAGAGCTGAGATTATAAATGTGAACCACTCTACTTAGCCCTAGGCTGCATTTTTACATTTAAAATTTTATTTTTAAGGTTTTTCCATCATGATATTTTAATGTGGCAAGCTTACATTCGCTTTTGAGTTTTCCTGTTAATATATAAATATTAGCAAATTGAATTTTTGTGTATGTGTGTGTGCATATGAATGTGTGTGTATGTGTGCGCGTTGGTACTAGAGTTTAGACTTAGGACTTTGTGCTTGCTAGGCAGGTGCTCTAGCAATTGAGCCGTGGCCCAGTTCTCTTTTGAGTTTGTTTGGGTTTTTTTGTATTCTGTCTCTGCTATTCTCCCATATAATTGGAATTACAAAAATTCACTATTAAACCTAGATTGCTGGTTGAAATTGTTGATGACTAACCTTAATTAATGGTCCTCTCTCTGATTCCTGATTTCCCAATAGTGCTTGGCTCAAACAGAACTTTTCAACAAACTTATAAACTAAGTGAATTAAACCTGTTTTAGACTGAAGGAATAGCTAAGTGGTAGAGCACAAGTACAAGAAAAAAAAAGAAAAGAAAAGAAAAAAAATCCATCTCAATGTTATTCATTTTGTTTCTTTAGCCAATTGTATTTTGTAACAATTATAATTGAATCAAAGCCTTTTCTTATTTACATTTTCTCAAAAACTCATTGAAAATAATTTTGATATTTCTCTATGCATCTAATTATTTACAAGTTAGTTTCTATACATAAATTTAAACTAATTTATAGGCAACTTCTCAGAGTTTTATTCTACCAACTGTTCAAGCTCTTAAATTTCATCCCAGTGATGGAGTTTCAGTATATTTCAAACCGTAAAGAACATTTTTTCTTTCCATGTTATCAATCTAAAACTTTATGGCATTTAAATAACAATTCTAAATGATGCTCATTGTGCATCTTGCTGGCATTATACCATAGTTCAATAAAATGCTTATCTATGAAAATGAATGAGCACTGAATAAGTAAACACCTGAGCTGGTGAAGTAGACAGTTAGCTATTTAGACTTCCATAAGCAGAGCATGAGATTAAAGATGAATAACTTTTTTGGCTGAACATGGAGGACAAAAACTATCTTCAGCACATTCCTCAGTCAGAAAGATCATTATTTTGCTTCATAATTTTTCATTTTCTGTATAAAATGGCAGCTCTGATCCCCAGTTCAACAGGGTGCTTGCTCAAAATAGTAGTGACAGACCGGCACTGGTTGCTCAGGCCTATAAACCTAAACACTCAAGAGGTCTGACGATTGGGATCAGAAGCTAGCCTGGGCAGGAGAGTCTGTGAGACTCTTACATCCAATTAACCATAGAAAAGGCAAAAGTGGAGCTGTGTTTCAAGTGATAGAGCACCAGCCTTAAGCATAAAAGCTCAAGTACAGTAAAGAGGCCCTGAGTTCAAGCCCCAGGAACAGAACAAAAATATAACAAAAAATAGTATTGAGTAAAGTCCACAATTCCGTATTTGGTCTTTCAGATTGATAATATAGATGTCACAGTCTAAGTCCAGAACAAAAATGTAACAAAAAATAGTATTGAGTAAAGTCCACAATTCCGTATTTGGTTTTTCAGATTCATAATATGGATGTCACAGTCTAAGTAAATTGTAAGTCCAAAAATATGGAAAACATTGGGGTGAAATATAATCTTCCCCAATATACGTGAGTCTAATTCAGTTCTTTTATGTTTCAAGACACCTGGTGGATGTCTGAAACTGCACTCAGCACTAATGTACTTTACTATCTTTTCCATCTCAACTAAGTCCTTTGCCTGTATTGCATGCAATTTGGGATGTGACGGAAAAAGTAGCACAATCTCTTTCAAAATTTCATAGGTAGAAGATAAGTTTCAGCAACCGCAGTATATTTTTTTCTTCCTGTATTAAGAACTCTTAATAACACTCTCTTTCCACTTACAGGGGACACCTAGCTTTTCTGTTGCATATCTGAATTTTTATACCATGACTCTCATGTTTGGAGGGCATTATTCGGGAATGGTAATTTCCCAAATAATACCCAGGTAATCCCTGGGAGCATGTATAGTATAGACATGCTGAACCATGGGATGGTTCATGTCCCAGACGGGCTGGATAAGGATGGCATGAGATTTCATCAAGCTAACTCAAATGAAAAGCAATCATCAATTCATGAGGGTTTTTAAATTTTTTTATTTAAAATATTTGGACCGCTGTTAGTTGCAGGTAAGTATTTCAGAAGTGGAGACCTAAGTCCCTAACTTGAGTTGTTACTTCTTACTAAACATACTACACTATGTATACATTTATCACCAGTATATTACTTGAGACTGATTTTTAAATCCATCTGATTTGTCTTTTATGTACATCTTGTGCCACTGTGTTGTCAACTATTTGTATATGTAAAAACATACTTAATTAGCCAGTTTTTATTACAATTCAATATTATAGAAATATTCATATTGACCTACAATCTTTATTTTTGCAATAATTTATGTGAAAATGATAAAATACACTTATATAGTGTAACTTTTTTTTTTGTTGGTCATGGGACTTGAATTCTGGGCCTTGTGCTGTCCCTCAGCTCTTCAGCTCAAGGCAAGCAATTTACCACTTGATCCACAGCACCACTTCCAGTTTTCTGGTGGATTACTGGAGATAAGAGCCTCATGGACTTTCCTGCCCAGGCTGGCCTTGAACTGCTATCTTCAGATCTCAGCCTCATGAATAGCTAAGATTACAGGAGTGAGCCACCAGTGTCCAGCTACTATATATAACTATAAAGAAACATTTCTATCATCTGCTATCCTATAGAAATGATATGATTTTATCACTGATATTTAAATAAATTTATATAATTTAAGATAAGAAGGGTGATGAATACAGTTATAATATTTAACCAGAGGGGAGGGTAAGGTTAGGGAGATGGAAGAATCAGCCAGCAAAGCACTGTAACATTATAGTAATCTCTCAGTATCTGAGGGAATTAGCTTTAGCATGACCCATTGTTCAAAATCTGAAAGGCTGGATTCTATCGTGTAAAATGGGGGTGTATTTGAATATATCCAACATATATCTTTCCATATATAAAGTAAACATATATAAACAGTTGCTATGCTGCATAGGGAATAATAATTAAAAGATGAAAACATTTATAAATGTTCAGTATAATTACAATTTTAATTTTCTTTTATTTTTATTCATAATTGAGTGAACTATATACATGGAATCTACAAATGCATACCCACAGATATGGAAGATGGTGTATGTCCCTTTGCTGTGGCTGATCAATACATCTGACACATATTCTGTTGTATTTGACGGATAGGTACTCACAATGATACTTTCTTCATTCAGTCATCTAAATGGTATAAATCACAGTGATGGGGGCTGGGAAGGTGGCTCAGTGGTAGAGCGCTTGCCTTGCATGCATGAGGCTGTGGGTTCGATTCCTCAGCACCAGATAAGCAAAAAGGAAAAAGCCGGAAGTGGCACTGTGGCTCAAGTGGTAGAGCGCTAGCCTTGGGCTGAAGAGCTGAGGGACAGCGCCCAGGCCCAGAGTTCAGGCCCCACAACAGGACCCAAAAAACAAAAAACTACACAGTGATGACTCTAGTTTGTGTCAACTCCATGGCACAAACAAAAGTGCTCAGTGAACTGAGCTATTCAGTTAGCTTTTTGTTTTGTTTTGTTTTGTTTTTTCCTACTACTGGTGTTTGAATTCAAACTCTTGTGCTTACAAGGCAAGTAATCTACTCCTGACCCACATCCTCATCCTATGGGTTTCTTTTAGTCATGGACAATAAACCCAGACCTCTAAGCAAGTGCTATACTTCTTGAGCTATGCTCCCAGCCTCCAACTGAAGATTTAACTCTTTCTTTACCGAACTCCATTTCTTTACCTTTTAACAGAAACATGTTTCAGTGATTTCAATTATCTTATCTAAGGTATGAATTTTCTTTTTAATATGGTGGCACATTCTTGTAACCCAATATTTAGAAAGCTTGAGGCAGGAGGATCTTGCTTTCTGAGGGCAACTTGGAGTACATTATATATATATATATATATATATATATATATATATATATATATACACATATATATATATATATATGGAGTTCATTATATATACATATATATATACACACACTATGTATATATGTAAAAACTTTCTATTTAAAGTTTGTTTTCAGATATAATTTCTCTTCCTAAATGTTCTGCATCTGTGTACAATCTCTTTTGTGTCAATGGACGGTAAAAACAGAGGGAAAGGGAAAAGAGATGCTATCGCCAAAAATTTTTTTTAAAATCATTCTAAGGCTGTCAGAATGGCTAAATTACAGATTTTTTGATGAGCTTTTTCTTGCTTTTTTTGGAAGAAATTAATTTAATAAATGTATTTTAAACAAGTTACATCATGCTATTAATTATACCCATTTTAAACTTTCTTGAAATAGCTTTAAAAAATTAAGATTATAGTAATTTTGCTTCAATGAGAGTCTCAGTGATTCAGGTCATTAGATTCAAAATACAAATTTCATTTAAACTTTACTACAAAAATAATCAATGCATTTCTATAGTTTCATTAAGAAAGCCATGCTCATACTGAATCAACAGCCAACCAACTCTTCTTTTTCTCTTGCTTAATTTATTCAAAAATTGTATTTATTTTCCCCTTGAATAATAATTTGTGAACAGAACATTTTTGGAACAGTTTTCTACCTTGATTATTGATTATTTATTTTTTGCTACTAAACTTCATTTTTTAGAATGCCTAGGAGTCTCTTGGTCAGATGACCTGGAAGACAGGAAGTTCACATGAAAGGGGGATGTCTAGGAAAAACAAACCATGAGACAGGGGTGTGACAAATAAAAAGAAATAGGTTCATCACACTATTCTTAATTTCATGTCCCACCAAATATTGATCATGTATATTTTTAAACTTACATTTTTGAGTGGTCTAACTTGCTATATTTACTTGTTCTTGCTTTTCTATACTGTGTCAGAAAGTCAGAACTGTATCGAGAAAATACTACTATAATGTGAATAACATGATGAATTTGAATTAAAATTTACTTGGCCTAATAAATTTCATTCCAATGAAATCTAAATACAAATGAGCATATCCGTTAGTGAAGTTTAATGACAGATTTTTATTTTTACAGAGAATTTAGTGGTCATTTGTTTACTATTATTTTTCTATTTTACTTGAATTTCTTTTTTAAAAGTTAAGAATTATGCCTGTGTATAATAGTATATAATAACATTGGAGTATACACTGTTTCCTGTAGGCAAAAACAAATTAGAATATAAGAAACTTTTTTTTCTTTTGTTTTCTGGTACTCAGGGCCACTCTGTTCTCCCTTAGTTTTTTCACTTAAGGCTGGCACTTGACCATTTTTGCTAGGCCTTTAACTGGGATCCTCAGATTTCAACTTCCTCAGTAGCTAAGGTTATAGGCATGAGTCACCGTATATGCATAGGCAATGCTACTTTAGAGAAAACAAGGATAATCTATCCATGTGTCATAGGATGGAATGTCATAAAGCATGATGTAGGGGTCTGCACTGTACATACATTTAAACGTTTTATATATGGAAATTTCAGTGTGACAAACTTTTATCAGTTGTTTCTCAAATATCATGATCAGCTCACCCATATTTAATGGAATGCTATTAGTCTGTCCAGTAATCCAATTTCTTGTCCATCCTCCAGTATATTCCCTCATATTTATGTTGTCTGGCATCAGCATCCCAGCACTTACCTATTAACTTATAGATGTACTTTAATACCTAACAGAGATTTACTGCACACTTGAAGAAGACAATGTGAGATTAAATTTCTTCATTATACTCTCCAGAAAATGGACCATGTTAACATTCATGTTTTAAATATAAACTTGAAGGCCACAGAAAACAAAATTACTCAGGCTATGCAATACAGGTCAGAAGTACAAGACTGGAAAGGAATTGTGCACAAAGTTTGATAGCTACTTACCTTGAGGCAGTGATTGGACAGGAAGGGCTGCCTGGCCAGGTGGAATGGAGATGAGTCCCTGCCGCTGTAGGCTCAGCAGGTGCTGCTGCTGCTGCAATTGTTGCATCTGGATGAGCTGCTGCTGGAAGACAAGCTGCTGTGCTGCCAACTGCTGCTGCTGCTGCTGTTGCTGCTGCTGCTGGTATTGGACATAAAAAAACAAAACCCCAAGCCAGTCAAAGCAGAGATCATGGGCCCCATAAACCCACCACTCTTATACAGAGAAATATACACTCCATCCATTCCTTATGAGTTTCTGGTCCACCTATAGTCAAAGTTCTGGGGCAGAAATGTGAGCAAGTTCTACATGTTCAGTTGCCATTTTTTTTTCTCAAATAGTAAATAGTGACAAGGAACCATGGAATTTGCACTAAGGGTACACAACAATCTCTGAAGAGCATATATAACAGATTCACATTTTAAAAATCAGTGTATAGCAGATAATGATAAAAAGTGTTTGGACAAAAAGAATATCACGTTCTAGGAACTTCCAACTTCCATCATATTCTCTTTGTTTTGTTTCCCATTGAACAAGTCTAATCTGCAGAGGTCCATGCATGTGGTCTCTGGTGATCTATTAGTAAACTGGGAAGTAGCCTTCACAGGACAGCCCTGTTAGCTCTCTCTCTTCCCTCACCACTCTTGTTGGAATATATTAAAGGCAAAATTATGTGCCAGGCAAAAAAAAAGTGCCTTATTATAAAGAAAAGAATAACTTCCAATTTTGTGAGGCATTACAAGATGAACCAGAGTTCTTTGGACTCGGGAGGGTAGAAGATGGCAGTCACACTTCAAAGGAGGACAAGCTGTTGTGGAAGACCTTTTCTTTTTAGTTTGGGGAGAAGAGAAACTTCTGATGCGCTCACTGGAAAACAGACTGCATAATGGAGCAAGTCATGTGGATTGCCCAAAGCCTCCGGAGAAATAAGGGAGTGATTTCTATTCTGTAGTTGATGGCTGTCTGAAATTCTATTCACAAATCCAAACAGAAACAAAGCCTCAGGAGGTCAGAACTGTTTCCTGTACGTTTGCATAATGGGCGGCTTGAAGACAACAGCTCTGATACCTGCTGATCAATTTAACTACTTCAACATGTTTTGTTTGTGTTATGTTTATATTTGATGCTGTTTGCTGACAAGTGCAAGCTAGGCCCGAGAAGCCAGCTTGTCAGTTTGATTTATGAGCATATCAAACTGTAAGTTTCCACTCGCCACTCCAAAGCTACAGAGCAGTTCATTAATCAGGGGCCTGTGACTTTGAAATCTGTTCTCAACCTGTGTCTCCCTTCGTTTCTCCCTTCCCCCTAATAATGGGATATATTTGCATGCATGTTCTCTCAGCTGTACCACTGAGGAAAAAAAATTTAAAAAAAAAGATTCCCTCACCAACTTAGCTTCTCTGTGAATACAAGATAATCAGTACTTTGTCCACCACATGGCTAGCTCTTTGTAGCCTGTGATTCATTAGTGACTATTAGAAGAGCAGCACTGGATTGTGGCTCTTAAGTCCCATGCTACAAAAGAGGCATGCAGGAGAGCTTCCTTGTCACTGTTATTAAGCTCAGCAAAAATATATAACACTGCAACTTTGACAAGCAGGAGCCTTGTTACAGGAAGACCTTAGACAATCCCTGACTCTCAAAGTCCCTTGCCAGCTCATATGATTATACACCAGTGAGACGACTGGATCCTACCTCTTTTGCTTGCTTTCCAGGATGTGGCGGCGGCGGGGGTGGCTGTTGCTGCTGCTGCTGCTGCTGCTGCTGCTGCTGCTGTTGCTGCTGCTGTTGCTGCTGCTGCTGTTGCTGCTGCTGCTGTTGCTGCTGCTGCTGCTGCAAAAGCTGAAGATGTAACTGCTCTTGCTGTTTCTTGTAAAACTCTTGTAGTTGTTGCTGAATAAACCATTTTGACTTTAATAAATAAAGGCAAAAGTTTCATGTATTATAAATCTCCTAAACTCTGCTAGACTGGCACATGGTAGAGGAGCCATATGATCCACCTCACCAAAAGAGAAAGAGTCAGAACTACCTACAACTCCCTTCCTCCCACTGCCACACTGCCCCTCCCACCAAAGCAGGTCTGACATTTGCCAGTCCAGAAGTTAAAAATTACGAAACAATTTGAAAAGTGTATGTTGGGAGGTCAAGGGCAGAGGGATGGATGGCTGAAGAGAGAAGGGCAAGGTGGGAGAATCTTAAAAAATTGAGGGGAGGGGTTGTTTTTGGGAGGGATGGGTAAGAATGACAAAAGGGGTGACATTAATCATGATGCATAGTACTTATGCATAGTACTGGTTTGTGGAATGGTATAACCCTTTTGTATTACCACTTAAAGATAATAAAAAACATAAACAAAAGGTGTTGTAGAAAGCTTTATCCTAAAAAGTCAGAGCCAATAAATACTTTATTCCTTCATTTGAAGTTCTATTGGCACAGAAAAATAACATGCGTTTGGATAAAATGTTTGTTCCATAAAACCAGGTGGTTCAGTATTTTTTAGAAAAATAATTTAATCCATCAAACTTTGAAATATAATTATCTAGCTTATAAGCATCATCAAAGAGGATAGCAAAATATGTAACCCTGTAAGAAGTCAGGTAAAGTATAATGTATTTTCAATGACAAGTAAGAATATAATATGAAGCCAACTTTAGATACATTCAAAGCTCTGATAAGTTCCTATGAAAACAATATGTTTATTATTCAACAAAGATGTTTCATGGATTTGTGGCTTAGTCATCTAACTTTAGGTTAAGATAAATTCTTCCTTCCTTAAATAATCAGAACATTTTGGAAAAGAAAATGTAGGATATTTTTCTCATGTTAACAAAGTGATCACTTCACTATAACCCATTTGACCATCACCTTTATAATAATTTTTAAATAGGTAAAATTAAAAAAAAACAAAGTGGTCATTTTGCATTTTCTATTTATATGAACTCAAAGCAGTGCTAAAGTGATAAGCATTTTAAAAGGAAGAACTAAGTGGCCAGTATGGTTATACTTTTATTGACAAGCATACAAATCAAATGTACCTGAGAATTTGAATATTAACATACTGCTTTGTTCCACTTTCAAACTACACCTCTCCCTGTTGACTCTGAACTTACTACCTGACTTAATAGAAGACTCAGAAACTTAAATTTCCTTATGTAGCATAATTAAAATGTTTATAATGTTCCAACATGCTGGCGGGTGGCAACAGTGTGCATGTGCTGGGCCATGCTAGAACACCAAAGCAGGTAACCCACATTACCTGCTGCAGCATGACTGCCTGCTGCTGCTGGAGGAGGGCTTGGAGCTGCTGAGGAGACAGGACTTGCTGCTGCAGGATCTGCTGCATCTGCTGAGGGGTGATCACCTGGGGTGTCATCATGGCCACAGACACAGGCACCTTTGCCAGGGAGAAAAAGAAAGAGACATTGTAAGCAATACTCAGTCAACTTCATAACTGTACTACATCTCTCTTAAGTTCTTCAGCATGTTACACAGGACAGCATTTAACTACTTAACAATCATGTGAAAGTAGCATATTACTTATAGCTTTCCAGAGGCATTGGATTTCATCAGACTCCAAGTATATGTACCACACTTTTTGTGCATTAGGCGAAGTGTTTGTGCATTGGCTAATGTGGTTAAAGATTAACAATTTCATTTCAGTGTTCTCGGAATTGCATTACTGATCATCTTATCAAAACTGCTGAAAGTGAAAGCCTTTTGAAATGTTTTAAGGTTATAATTTCAAATGAATAATATGAATTGAACAACTGTAAATAATATAAATATATGAATAACTATCTGCTATCTTAACCAGTTAAAACGTATGTGTAGAATTTAGTTAAATAATACACCACCATCTTCAAAAAATTTGTAGCTGGATATATTAGAAAATATGTGTGGAAACAAAGGTTAACACATGAGCACCTGCAATAATTCATATAGATGGCTTGAGTCCATAAATATATAGACAGAAATAGCTACCTATCTATTTTTGAAGGAAAGAATAATAATTGTAGTATTCTAGTTTCTTCTTGAACTGTTTTGATTTTTAATAACTTATACCAGAAAGTTCAGAAACATAAGCTAACACAAAGGTTAATCAGTAAATTAAAGAAAAAAATGTTTTTTAATTGCCTTTCTTATTTTCTTTAGCTAAAAGTTTTAAGAGTGAAAGAGGCAAAGAGTAAAAAAGGTGGGCTGGAAAGAAAAAAAAAATATCAAAACACAGAATAAGGAAAACTATGGGAGAACAAACTAGAAAGAGAAAGGCTATGAAGAAGTAGAAGGATGCCAGAGCAAAGGCACAGAAAAGCCTGAAGAGCAAATCCATTCAGTTCAAGCAATACTTAAGGCACGGTCACACTAAGCAGCATGTAATAACAAAACTTAGGCACTCACCAAGTTTGCAACCTTTGAAAAATTAGGAAACACAATTTACTGTTACTATTTATGTACATAACTACTTTAGAAAAATTATGAGATAAAATAAATGTGCCTTTGTAAATAGAAAAATATTAAGAGATATGGTTCATACTTTATCTCAACTGCTGTTTTAAATGCAGTTCAAAATTTTCTAGTTTGGCACTTATAAAGAAATAAGAAATTAATAATGGAAAAGAGAAAAAAGGAAAGAAGGAAGGAAGGAAGGCAGGAAAAAAGGAAGGAAGGGAGAGAAGGAAGGAGGGAGAGAAGGAGAGAGGAAGGCAAGCAAGCAAGTAAAGGGTAGATTACTTCTTGTCCCTCAAAACAAAACAAAATAAAAGTCTTCATATTTAACACTGAGAAAAAATGATCTTTCCCCCATGTTTACCAGTTGAAATGCAGATCATGTCAGTCTAATTTTGTTACATAAGAAAGAAGTGTATGACAGAAAATAACTCAATGATTTAAAAACTATTCGTTTTATCTAAGATATAATGAAAATACAAGTTATTATATTTTAATTGATCTTAATAAAAAGTAATCTGAAATGTGTGTTCTCAAATGAGCTGGGTATGATGGCTCATATTTGTAGTCTTTGCTTTTGAGAAGGTCGGGACAAGGATTGCCACACAACAGGACACATTTTTCTGTAAAAACAACAAATCAGCAGCAAAATGATGGCAGTTTACTTAAAATGTGTTATCTGATAAAGAATGATTAGGTAGTTTACAAAAATGCGCTTATCTAGAAAATGCCTCTTCCTCAAAGCAGATACACTGAAAACATTACAGGATGGAATAGGAGAAATTCTAGGGCTCCTTGGCACAGGCCGAAATTTTCTTAATAAAGACCCAGAAACACAACAAATCAAAGAAAGGTTGGACACATGGGATTGCATGAATCTTCAGCACTTCTGCATGGCAAAGGACATAGCTAGCAAGATCAACAGAAAGCCCACGGATTGGGAGAAGATCTTCACTAGCCATACAATGGACAAGGGTCTTATATCTAAAATATACTTGGAACTCAAAAACTTAAATCCCCCAACAACAAATCCTCAAAGAAACAACTGCCCGATAAATAAGTGGGCTAAAGACTTACAGAGAATCTTCTCTGAAGAGGAAAGAAGGATGGCCAATAGACACATGAAGAAATGCTCAACCTCCCTAGCCATAAAAGAGATACCACCTCACCCCAATTAGAATGGCTATAATCAAGAAATCTAATAACAACAGATGCTGGAGGGGATGTGGACAGAAGGGAATCCTACTGCATTGTTGGTGGGAGTGTAAACTTGTTCAACCACTTTGGAAAGCAGTATGGAGGTTCCTCAAAAGACTCAAGATAGAGCTCCCCTATGACCCAGCAATCCCACTTTTGGGCATTTGCCCAGCCCATCACAAACAAGGCTATACTAAAGTTACCAGCGCAAGTATGTTTGTTGTAGGATTATTCACCATAGCTAAGATATGGAACCAACCCAGATGCCCCTCAGTAGATGAATGGATCAAGAAAATGTGGTATATATACATATACATACACACATATATACACACACACACAAACACACACACACACAAACACACACAAAATGGAATTCTATGCCTCCGTCAGAAAGAATGACATTGCCCCATTTGCTAGGAAATGGAAATGGCAAAAATAGGCCCAAAGAAACTTAGGTCTCATGGTTTCCCTTATTTGTGATAACTAGTGTATGTCTAGAAGCAGAAAATGTTAAGAGCTATGTACATATGACCATACAAGATGATGCTAAGTGAAATGAACCCCAAGATAGGGACACAAGTGGTTTTGTCTTTCTTGCTATTGTTTTTAATGTATTTATAATGTACTATGTGATTTTTAAAAAATTTCTTTGGTATGTTCTTCTCCCAAGGTATAACCCCTGTTTTCACTGTATTTGACTCCAGTGCCCTGCATCTTGTATTTACATTTTTCTAATTTGGGGAGGGGAAGGAAAATAACAAAAGACTTAAATAAAGATACAGGTTGACCCATTGTAACAATGAGATGTACAAGACACTATGTTGAAAACGAACTTTACAACTTTGGCTGGGGCAGGGTTGGGAGGAGTTGGGGAGGTGGGGAGGGAAGGGATGGTAGGGGAAAAACAAAGGAGGAGGTAACAATGCTCTGTAGGAAATGTACTCATTACCTCACTCATGTAACTGTAACCCTTCTGTACAGTATTTTTACAATAAAAATATACATAAAAAAATGCCTCTTCCTCCAACATGTAGCATATATTCTCCTCAAATGATAATTTCAATAAAAATACAGAGAAAAACAAACATATTAAATTTCAGAAAAAGTGCCAATCTAGACAAAATAAAAGACAAATCTATACAGTAACTATACAATAATTATATATATATAAATATGCATCTATATAGTATATACAGAGATATATAGATATAGATAGATAGATACATAGATAGATACATAGATAGATATAGATATACATATCTTTAACCAAGTTTATCATTTGGTGAGAATCTTGGCATAAGTTTCAACTAACAGCCCCTTGTCATTTTTCGGTGTATGTGGTGTTTTCACTTATTTTTATGGCTATAAGTAAATGTATTTAATGGGAAATATTCACAAGTGAATTTCATAGGGAAAGTTCTATGAATGGAGGCATATATATATCTATCTATATAGTATCACTGTGGTTGGGTGATGTAATGACTGATTTGGGACTTGGTACATATCAGAGTTAATCAATTCTGTCTTTACATCCTTTAGAGTCCATTAAGCTTTTCACTATGTACTGCGGGTTACTTTAAATCTTAGAATGGCTTAGGAGTCCCTTGAAGGCTGTAGGTATGACATATATATGTTATGCACATATATGTACACATATATGTATGTTTATATATGATATATATGTGATATATATGTATATATAACTATCTCATGGCAATCCTAATACATATGTGTTCACATGCATATAATCATTTTCAACTTTTAAGAAGATTCTTGCCTTCTCTTTTGGAAATTCACAGCTAAGTGAACTTACTGTCCACTTAAATTCATATTAAGCCTATAGGTAGGAAAACACAGGTACACTTTAAGGGGATGTCCATCTACAGACAAGTCAACCCTTATCTAAATTCACCCATGTAAGCTCATCCACACATACACACAAAGCAATACTAAGACAAACACTATATAAATTATTTTAATACATGGAAACCAGTTTTCCCTCCAATAATCAATTATAATATTAATGCAGCCAGTTCTGCTAGCTTTGTTTAAAAGTTAGAAATTTTTGAATGCAGAATTTGTCCTTTACATGTGATAAATTTTATTTTATTTTATTTTGGTTGTCATGGGGCTTGAACTCTGGGCTTGAGTGCTGTCCCTGAGCTCTTCAACTACTGCTCTACCACTATGAATCACAGCACCACTTCGGGTTTTCTGGTGGTTTACTGGAGATAAGAATCTCACAGACTTTCTTGCTAGGACTGGCCTTGAACCATGATCCTCACATCTCAGCCTCCTCACTAGCTAGGATTACACATGTGAGCCCTGAGCTCTGGGCTCAAGTGACTAATTTTAAATGACTCCCTTTCTCTCTCCCTTCATCACTGCTATTACTGTGCATTGTTTTTCATTGCCACCACAAGCTCCTCTGGGAATTCACTGAGAAAAACGAAGAGAAGTTGAGTATACACAAACCTTTAGATAGTATACCATTTATCAATGTTTAAACAAACAAAGCATTTAAAAAATATATGGCCAACTTTCTGAAAGACACATAACTGACCAACTTCTGAACTGTATTTAAGAAAAAAATTAGCTGGATAATTTCATTTATGCAAATACTGTACTGAGAAACCCTTATTTAGATTTGTGTGTTTAGATTTGTAGAGGCAGGGAGGAAAAAGATACTTTCTAGCTTAGAAGGCAAGTAAGAATATGATGGGTCCCTCATCAACGAAGTCAGAAACAACAACTAATTTAGAATGGGTATCCTAGCGTATACCACAATCATATTAGTCAAGATCTTCAGGAGTGAAGGAAAGAGCTTTGGTGGGGAAATTTCTCTCTTCCTTCCCCCCTCTTTGTATCTACTGCATCAAAAGATATATAACCTTTCTTAGCAAAGCACCAATCAAGAGATCACATTTTCTTTATTTTCTTATCAGAAGAGTCAAGTTCTGTTCTGTGCTTCAAGATATACTGGACAACTGAAAATAAAGCCAAAGATATA